>NW_023046001.1:0-85828 GCF_011762505.2 Arvicanthis niloticus | reverse complement strand
CTTCATTCAATAATACGACACCTCCTAAGAGTACCACTCCCTATAGGCAAAACATATTCAAACTACTACTACCCCCAGTTTCAGCTACCTCTCTTTTTACCTTTTCCCTCCAACCCAACTTTACACCATCTGATTCTTTTCTTTCCATCTCTATTCACACAAAGTCTGTTCATAAAAGTCTATTTTATTTTCTCCTATCAGAGAAAGCTCTGTGTCACCTTTAGACCCTTACCTTTTATCCAAACTCTCTGGCTCTATGTATTGTAGCATAGTTATCTTTTATGTAACAGCTAATACCCAATTATAAGTGAATATGTACCATTTTTTTTTCTGTGTCTTGGTTACCTCACTCTGGATTCTTTTCTAGGTACATCAATTTTGCTGCAAATTTCCTGCTGTCATTTTTTTAAAGAGCTAAGTAATACTCCATTGTGTGAATGTATCACATTCTCTTTATCAATTCTAAGTAGAGGACTGCCTAGAGTCTTTTCAGTTTCTCACTGTTATCAAAAAATCTGCAGTGAACATGGTTGAACAATTATCCTTGTGATAGAATGAAGAGTCCTTTGGGTTTATGCCCAGGAGTAGTATAGCTGGGTCTTGAGGTAGATTGATTCCCATCAATCTGAGAAAATGCCAGATTCATTTTCCTAGTAATTATACAACTTTTCACTACCACCAGCAGTGCAGAAGTGTTCACCTAGCTCCATATTCACTAACAGGAGCTGTCATCCATGTTATTGATCTTAAACATCCTGAAAAGTAAAGGATAAAATCTCAAATTAGTTTTCTTGTGCAGTTCATTTATGGCTATGGAGGCACAACATTTGTTTAAGTTTTTCTCTGTCATTGACTCTTTGTATATGCAAATGAAAAATGGACTGAGAAAAAATCAGGGAAAAAATTTTTTTGAAAATAGCTTCAAATAATAAAAAGTATCATGGGATAACTTTAATCAAGCAAGTCAAAGACCAGTAAAACTACAAGTTTTTGAAGAAAGAAATTGAAGAAGTTTACATAAAATGAAAAAGTCTCCCATGGTAATGGGTAGGTAGAATGAACAGAGTAAAGCCAACTAACAAAAGCAATTTATAGATTCAGTAGAATCTCCATTAAAACATCAACACAATTTCTTATTGACCTTTATAGGACAATTTTCAACTTCATATGGAAAAACAAAAGTTCCAAGACAGATAAAACAATTCTTATTAATACAAGAACTGCTGGAGGTTCCACCATTCTCAGTTTGAAGGTTTACTATGAAGCAATAGTAATTAAAAAAAACATGGTATTAGCATAAAAACAGACACATTAATCAGTTGAATCTATTGAACACTGAAACATAAATCCACAGACATATGGGCACCTGATAATTTTTATTGGATATTTTATTTTTTACATTTCAGATGTTATCTCTTTTCCCCATTCCTCCCCTCACCCCCAGAAACCACTATCTCATCCCCTTTCTTTCTTTTTTTTTTTTTTTTCTTTTATACTATTTTAATTACATGCAAATATTAAAGTCAGTACTTGTTGAGGAACTAGCAGTACAATAGATGTAAATAGTCAAGAACAAGCAAGACAGTAAACACAAATTGTCAAAGAACAAGAAAAGGCAATAAACAAAGTTCTGTGATCACTTCCCTGACCACTGTTTCTAAGGGCTTATCAGGATGACCAGAATATCTGAGCCTACTTCCCTGTCCTAGCCCAAAGTCATTTTCATGCCTGAAGCCTACTTCTTTGTTCTAGACTAAAATTTAGAATCTTGCCTGAAACTACTTCTTTGTTCTAGACTAAGATTTAGATTTATACCTGAAGCCTATTTCCTTGTCCTAGGTCAATGTCAGATTCTTGCCAAGCAGCCCCCAAAGCTCTCCACCTCCTCCCTTTTTTTTTATTTCATAAACAAGACTGAGCCCATGTTAGGATATTCTGACAAGAATGCCTTCCTTACCCATCACAGAATATGCATTATTAAAAGCAATGTACTTCTGTCTTAGGTTGGTAAGGCTCTGTATAGAATCTTACCCATTCTTGGCTTGCAAGCCTGCTAAATTAATAACTCCGTTTGGGGGGTTCTGATACATTTTTTTTTATAAAGAAGCCAGAAATGTATACTAGGAAAAAAAGAAAGCATCTTCAACAAATGGTGCTAGTAAAACTGGATGTCTGATTGTAGAGAATCAAAATATATCTACACTTATCACCCTGAAAAAAAAAACCCAAGTCAAAGTAGATCAACATAAAATTATAGTCATTGAACCTGATAGAAGTCAAAGCAGAGAATATACTTGAGCACATTTACATAGGAGACAACTTTCTGAACAAAACTTCCATAGTTCAGGTACTAAGATTAACAATTAATAAATGGGACTCCAAGAAATTGAAAAGCTTCTGTAAGGCAAAGGATACCACATCATCAATTGGACAAAATGACAGCCTAGATTACATACTTACAGAATGGCAAAAGATTTTTATCAACTTTACATCTGATAAAGGACTATGTACATTCAAAAAATAGAGATCATAAAACCACATAATCCAATTTAAAATAGATCTTAACAATGAACTCTCAATAGAGGGGTCTTAAATTGCAGATAAACAATTAAAATGGTTTTCTGTTTTATAGTTTCTTTTAAATCTTTGTTTTTTCTTTATTTTGAGAGATAGTGAAACAACATGAATTTGGGTGTGTACAGATCTGGGATACTGGAAGAATTTTTATACATGATCAGGGTACATTGAAAAAAGAAGAAAAAGAATAGAAACAAGATATATTTTGGTACATATTATAGAGAAAACTCCATGATGATTTTTATTTAATTTTCTTTACATAGTACATTTTCGTAAGGTTTTACTTCTCCTTCAACTCCTCCTAGATCCAGCCTACATCCTCACCTACCCAACTTCATGCTCTTTTTCAGTCTTTCAAAATTAAAACAAACAATGAAAATGAAACAAAACCAACAATACAAAAATACTAGAATAAAACAAAAAGTCCACAACAAATAATTTAGTCTATCTGTGTAATTGAGTTTACCATAGGAATGGAACTTATCCAAAAGAGTAGTTCATATAACCTGTGAAACCCCGGGGTGGGGGGAGAGGGGCAGATTTTTCTTCTTCCTGGTGGTTATCAACAGCAAAAAGGTTTTTTTTTTGTTAAGGGTAAGAATATCTGTCTATGAGCCCTTCTCTTCTAGAACTCTTGGATGGATTGAACCTGTATAGGCATTGTGAGCAACCCAAGATTTTCTGTGAGTTTTTATGTGTATCAGTCTCACTGAGTATGGATGATATGTTTTTCCTTGAAATTATCTTAAACTCTGGCTCTTATAATTTTTCTGCTTCCTCTTCTCCTCTTCTGCAAGGACTTATGGGATTTCAGAAGATTATTGTGATAAAGACATCTATTTTAGGACTACACACTTCAGTTTTCTTCCTATCTTTACCATGCCCAGGTTGGATTTCTTATTATTTATGAATCTACTAAAAGAAATGTTGCTGATGGTGTCTGAGCAATGTACTGATATATGAATACAGCAATATGTCATTAGGAATCATTTGGTTGCTGAGTTGTAATGGCAAAAATAAGATAGTATCTTTTGCCCATCTCATGTCCTAGTTTCAGGTTTCAGATTTTTGGTCACATTACTAATGTCAGATATGGGTTCCATCTGACAGCGTGGGTTCAAAATGCAATAAAATTTGGCTAATTGCACCCATTGTACTTGTGACTTTGTCCCTGCAATATATCTCACAGACATGTCTCTGCTGGAGGTTTCTGTGTTTGTAACTGGGTGATACTGATGATGACTTTTCTCCTCAGGTAGGCAACAAAGTCCCTCCAAGTATCATGAATGCTAGTCAGTAGATGTGAAGTTTCTGATTGGGCACCAGCTAACATTCTTCGTATTTCATAATGTAATTTGTCTCTTTAGCAGTAGGGACTATGGTTATGGAGATGAACGAATATTCTTGTCAATAGACTATGATGTTTTGTGGTTAAGGAGTCTATAAGATGATTTGGCCAATGACTCAAGAAAAGTAAAACTTCTTGTAGGAAAGATTACTTGCATGTGAGCACAGGCGTGGATCCTGCTAGGCTGAGTTGTGGTTTCTGCGGGTCTGCCGCCCCAGTCAGCTGGGACTGCAACTCTGGGCAGCAGAAGCGCGAGTGGGATTTTTGACTAAGTTAACTCCACGCAGAGTGCCAGGTGGACACTAGGCTGTGAGAAGCCTCTTGGGGCTCTACCCAGCTGGGGAGATCTCACTCAGTCTGAGATCCTGGGGTGGGGGGAGGCAGGGCCTGTAAATGGACCCGGAGGCTGGTGGCCTATTCTGGGGTTCCCATATGCCGCTGAGAGCCACAGCAGAATGGGGACCTGAGGGGGGTAGAGGAGGAAAAAAGGCCCCGATAGCACCCTCAGGAAAGAGACTTTGTTACTGTACTCACTTGGCAGGATCAGCTAGCTTGGTTGAATCAGTGGTCCCCATGGCTGGAAGGCAGAAGAAGTCCTCCACGAAGTCCTCCAGAGAAGTTCTTGATAGTTGAGACCTTCTCCATGGTTTCCCATGGCAGGCCCGAAAGACACAAGGAAGTCCATGGATTTATAAGCTTTATTTTCATGGCAGATGGTAGATGAATCTTGCTGTACCCTCGCACCCTCAGGGCAGGCCTTTGGTTAAATACCCTTTGTAAGGAGGAGGGTCTGGGAAAGAATACTTAATTGGCTATGCCCTCTAGCCTTTAGGTATCTCATTAATATGGAAATCTTGTTGAGGCTGGGGCCTGTAGTCATGCCCTCTACCTGTGCAGAGGTACCTCTCTATCTTTGAGAGGGGCTGTATCGCCCTACATGACTGAAAGGCGTGGGTCAATAGATATCTTTGCCATGTGTCAGGAGCCTAGAATCTGGGAGCATGACAAAATGTATTCTGTTCCTTGTAGGGTCTCCGGCCATTTCTAGTCAGTGCTATACCAGAAACCAAGCCACCCTTTCATGGCCTCACAACTTCTGGCTCTTTACTTGATGCCACAGCTTGTAGCATTGTCCATTATATAAAGATACCATTTAAATTATGTTATATCTACATATGTTAGGAGTTTTCTACAGTAGTAATTCTATGTGACTTTTTAAGAGGTATTTAGTTCTGGTTTTTACAAACCATATATCTTTTTTACCCTGCCATCACTATCTCTTCCCTATTGGATCATTGAATTTTAGGTTTTTCTTTATCTCATTAAAATGCTATACTGTGTTTTCTATTCATTGGATATCTTCTCCTCTATTTACTATTAACAAAACTAGTAGCTATTTGAATTGAGTCACATATATACAACTTAAAAGTAAAATTCACATATAAGATAATATTTGCATTTCAGGGTCTGAGTTACTTCACTTAGAAAAATTATTTCTTGCTCCATTCATTTCTTTCAAATTTCATTTCTAATAGCTTAATAATACATGTGTACCATTTTAATTATTCATTAATCATTTGAGGGACATCTATACCATTTCCAATGTCTGAATAAAGCATTAATGAACAAAGATAAGGAAGAATATAATAGACAGAGAACATATGTTTTTCAGTTGATTCACTAATGTTTTTGAGATTTGAAAGTGAATCATAGTGCATAAATGAAAAAAAAAAAGCCAAATATGTAAAATAGTGAAAAAATGAATTTGTTTACAACTGAGCTACTGCTATTTTTTTTTTATGAGAAGATATTTGTATAATCTGTATTTTATTAGTTATTTTATTTTGGTAGATTTTCTTAATATGTTTATCCTTTAAGTGAGATAAATAGGCAAGGTACTTTTCAGAACATATTTATATATGTACTATCACTCAATTAAAAATGCAAGATATGCAGCTATGACTAAAATATAGAATACATTACTTAAGATTAGCCTGCAAGTTTTTCATTTCCCTTATACATTCCCTAGATCATTTTGTACTGGTCTCTGCTCAAGAAGCACATGATAAATATTGACTTGTTATATGGATCAGTGCTCTCTACCTATGTAAGCACAGGGAGTTATTTCTATTAAATCATCACTCTATTTTGTATAAGATTTCTTGTCTACCTAGTGGGACACACACCCTTGTAATGTCAGAGGCAGCCTCTCATTGCTAAGAGCAGTAATACATACTGTGCACAGAAACCATGCCCTGCAAAGATGAAGACATAATGAGAGCAGGGTAATGAGCAGAATAACAGTGTGCCAACACAAGACAAATCTTCTTCCCTTGGAAGCAATGCCTACAGAGAATACAAATGAGAAAACACAATACTTCAAACTGCTTGGCTGGGATATATTTTCTTATCAAGCAATACATTTCTTATCATGATGGAAAAGAAAATGTATCCCTGGCTAATGCTGATAAGTTAAGAGCGATAATGTGATGCAGTAAACATTAATACATCATCCTTTGCTAAGTCACAAATGGAAATAAGATAACGAAAGAGCAAAGTATAAAACAAAACTGTATGCCCTTCATATGAAAGAGACCAAATAAAGCTAACTGATGACAGTTGGTCATCAATTAAAAGACATTCAAAATCAACTCCATAGATTTTGAACCACCAGTGAAAATTCTATTTCTTCTTAAATCAACATGCTAATTATTTAATAAAGCTAATAAACAGAAGCTTGGCCAGGCAAAGGAAAAATTTGGGTATTATGGTGTCCAATAATAAAATGAAAAGTGAAGAAGAAAATTCTATTATCAAAGTAATTTTCTTTTTTGATAATATAATTAATTAATATAAGTGATATTATCTTCTACTGTGGAGAGTTTAGAGAAATTTGAGGATGTTGTTAATTTTTATAAAAAGATAAGAGAGAGAAGAAATATTTTTGGTGGATATGTGGTAAGGTATAAGGGAAAGGGGTACCTCCGTTGGCCCATGCTGAGGCATCCCTTCCCCTTGAGGGATCAGTCACAGGATACTATAGTATAGAATAGAGTTTATTCAGAGCATGGGGAGGGAAGTTGAGAGTGTAGTGGAGATAGAAAGGCAGAAAAGGGGAAAGTAGACGAGTAGAGGCTGTCCATGAGAATGTGGAAAGAGACAGGGGAGGGGAATGTGGAAAGAGGGGGCAAGTGGCAAGAGGACAAGGAGAGAAAGAAGGAGAGAAAGCAAGAGAGAGGAGGGGGCAAGCAAGCCTTTTATAGTGAGTTAGGCACTCCTGCCTGTTGTCAGACAGCTATAGGGCAGAGCTTAAACAAAATCTTAACAAAAAATAGTAGCATTTCTAGTATTCACAAAACCTACCTGGGGAGGTCTTCACCTGAGTCAAGAAAGCTGTATCTGGCATTAGATGACCGATCTGAGAGGCCATTACCCAAATTCTGGCCTCTCATTATAGTTCTTTCTGGTGTCAGCCAGTTCATATTGAGATTCTTTGTTTTGTTTTAATTTTAAATTATTTTTGTTTACTGAAAATAGATTTTGTTTTATAGCCAGGAGATTGTGTTACACATCTTGAATCCCGGCACTTGAAAGGTAGAGCAGGCAAATCTCTGAGTGGGAGACCAGCCTAGTATATAAAGATACAGAATGAGTCTTAGATCAGCCAAAACTACATAGTGTAACCCTGAAGCAAAAAAAAAAACAAAAAAACAAAAAAACAACAATAAAAACAGGCTTCTAGGAGAAAACAACCAAACATGACAAAATAAACTCTAAGATAAAACAAAAACATCACATTAAGGCTAGAAGGTGCAAACTAACAGGAACAAAAGTCTGGAGAATAGGTACAAAAATCAGACTCACTCATTCTCACCCTTAGGAGTCATGTAAGAAAATTTCTTGAATAATTAAATTTGTCTCTACTAGTACACTACACAGATCCTTATTTAATTAATTTTAAAATGAAGTAAACTTCAATCCATGTGATATGGGAAAACATTAAAATATCAATAATATCAATGTGGGATATTTCATGGAAAACAAGACAATTGATAAAAGTGAAATTACAGCAACCATAACACTAATTGTTTTATTTTTCAAATACCCTTAGAATGATAAATGAAATCATCTAAAATGAAGTCCTTATACAGAACAGAAGGACATGAAAAATTATGAGGACACTGTAAGTGAATGGAGCTCCACACTGAAGACTTTTGCAGAGAAAGAATGAAAGATTCTAGCACCACTCACAGGATTTACTATGAAAATTACTGAGACAAAGGTAATATTTCTTATATCGGGAGAATGATAAGACTATGTCTAAACCAATATGACCTTTCAGTGTGGACTTTCTCATTCCCCAAGAGTTTTCTAGGAATCTCAAAAATAAATCCCACGTTTGCTTGTATAACTCACCATACAATCCTTGTAACTTCAGGCTTAACTTGTTAGCTGAAATCTTTTCTTTAATTAATTAATTAATTAATTTACTTTACATCCTGTTGGCAGTGGTGCCTCCCTTCTTCCCTTCCATTTCCCTCTCTACCCCTGACCCTCTCTTCCTTTGCTCCTCTTTACCTTGAGAGAAAAGATTTGAGTGGATGGTCAGCAACTGACATTCATCCTAAAGCCAGGTTCAGAACTAAATGTTTTAGTTAGGATAGATGACAGAGGTGCTGGTTAGTCAACAAAAGGACGGACTGGGTATTAGGACTATCCTGTACCTCACTGGTACAAATTGGCATAATTATGCTCTAATTGTATTTTGAGAGAAAAATTTCATTTTAACAGGAAGGGTGATGTGTAGGAGGAGCTAAGGTGGGAGGAGTACTGAGAGGAAGAAAAGGAGTAAGAAGAGGAGAAGGAGAGGAGAAGCTAGGTGATGAAAGAGAGAAAGAGGGGGGGGAGACAGGGAGGCAGATATTCATGTATCTCCATCAGTCAAAGATAGTTGTTATATCTAGGTTGGTCAGTGGGTTACACCTCTGAACAATACCAAACTTATAAAGCCTATGATTAACATTTTTTTAAAAAAAATGTATAAATGCAAAAAGGAAAAGGGGGCATGGGATAGGGGTTTTCTAAGAGGGGGGAATGGGGAAAGGGGATGGCATCTGAAGTGTAAATAAAAGATCTAATAAAAAAAAAGAAAAAAAAAGAAATTAGGAAGCTATCCATGGATTAGCAACTAGCCCTGGCATATCAAGTTACCATAAGACTAGGCACACCTTTTCTAATTGAGGTTAGAAGAGGCTTTCCAGTAGGAGGAAATATTCCTAAACGCAAGCAGCAGAGTCAAAGACAGTCACTACTCCCACTGTTAGAAATCCCACATGAAGACCCAGATTCACAATTGTTACATATATGAAGAGGGCCAAGGTCAAATTTCAGGCTCCTGATTGGTGGTTCAGTATCTGTCCCTATGGGCCAAGATTAGTTGATTATGTGGGTTTTCTTGTGGTGTCTTGACCTCTCTGGCTCCTACAATCTTTCTTTACCCTCTTTCACAGGATTCCCCAATCATTTCCTATGTCTGGCCATGAGTCTCTGCATCTATTTCCATAAGTTGCTGGGTGAAGTCTCACTGGTTACAATTATCCTAGGCTTCTGTCTGAAAGTAGGGGAGACTGCCATTAACATTATCAAGGGTGGACTCCTCATGGCACAAGTGTCGTGCTAGACAGGTCATTGGTTGGTCACTCTGGCAACCAATTTCTTAGAGAATTTCTTCTCTATCATTTTCCCTGTACATTTTATAGGCAGAACAAATTATAGGTTGTGGGGATGATTAGCTCACACTTGGTCACGGGCAGATGTAGGTTCCTGTTGGGCAGAGTTGTGGTCCCTGCGCATCTGCCATGGCGGCTCAGTTTGCTGTAACCCTGGCTCACAGTGGCAGAAGCACACGCAGGATTTTGACTGAGCTTCTTCCATGCGGCACTGGGCACGGGGCTGTGAGACGTCGCAGGGGCACTTCCAGATGGGAAGACAACTCAGTCTCATGTTCTGCAGGGGGCAGGGTCTCTTGAGTGGACCCAGAGGCCAGTGGTCTCTACTGGGGGGCTCTCAGATGCTGCTGGGGTCTGCAGATGAACAGACACTAGGGGCTGTCCCGCAACTGAGAGAAACAAGGGAGAGGAAAGCCCTGAGTGCTAGTTGGGAAGAGACTCAGTTACGGAACTCACTTGGCAGAGTCAGCTAGCTTGTTTGAAGAGGCTGTCACCGTGGCTGGAATGCAGAAGATTAGACACAGCTTGCTACTTGATATCTTCTCCATGGTTCATCATGGCAAGCCCCAAAAGACACGAGGGAGTCCATGGTTCCAAAAGGGTTTTTTTTTTTTTGTTTTTTTTTTTTTTTTTTTTTTTTTTTTGGCAGATGGTAGTTGAATCTGGATGCAACCCCACAACCCCCAGGGCGGGCCTTTGGTTAAATACCCTTTGTAAGGAGGAGGGTCTGGGAAAGAATACTTAATTGGCTATGCCCTCTGGCCTTTAGGTATTTCATTAATATGGTCTAGGCCCTAAGACCTGTAGTCATGCCTTCTACCTGTGGAGGGGCTAGTAGGAGCATTGCCCTACATGACAGGAAGTTGCGGGTCAATGGAGATCTTTGCCACGTGTCAGGAGCCTGGAATCTGGGAGCGTGTTGAAATGTATTCCGTCATTTGTAGGGTCTCCGGCCATCGGGCCATTTCTAAGCCAGTGCTCTACCAGTAAATAAGCCATCTTTTCATGGCCCCACAGTAGGTCACAAGTTTTGTGGCTGAGTTGGGGTCCCAATCCTTCCACTGGAAGTCTTGCCTGGTTTCTAGCTCTTTGAAGAGATGGTCCCAAACCATTCCAGTTGTCTCTCTCAGAACTTTCTCCCTCTGTCACCTCCACATTTGGTAACTCCTGTGCCAATCATCTTTCCCCCTTTACAGTCCACCCTCCCCTTATTTAGAGCATAGGAACCACCATGTGGTATACCCAGGTTCTTTAGAAACTTTGAGGTGCAACTACAGAAGCCACACGAACCAGTCTACATAGCGAAAGAGTGAATTGTGGCTTCCTCTTCAGAAGCCCACAATCATGCTTTTAGGCTCACATTGCTCTTTCCTTATGCTTGCTTCTCTCCACCTATAAACCCTTCTTCTTCTTCTTCTTCTTCTTCTTCTTCTTCTTCTTCTTCTTCTTCTTCTTCTTCTTCTTCTTCTTCTTCTTCTTCTTCTTCTTCTTCTTTTCTTCTTCTTCTTCTTCTTGTTTTTGTTTTTCGAGACAGGGTTTCTCTGTATAGCCCTGGCTGTCCTGGAACTCACTCTGTAGACCAGGCTGGCCTCAAACTCAGAAATCTGCCTGCCTCTGCCTCCCAAGTGCTGGGATTAAAGTCGTGTGCCACCACTGCCCAGTTAAACCCTGCTTCTTAAAACCTATATTTAAATGTCTGTTAATAAACAGTACATCTGATTTATACTAGCATACCCTGAAATTATTTTTTTCTCCATTTGTGGAGAAAAGTATGGGTTTATCTGCTTACATCAACATAAAGCAACTGAAAATTGATGAACCCTCATAGAAATGCCATCAGCCATCATAAAAAGCTTTGTCTTAACATCGTTTTATTTATTTTGTCAAATCAAGTCCAGCAAAATGCCATTTTTATATTTTTCACTATATTTGACAATTTACATATTTTTGAGGTTTGATTACCTAGGGGATGATGGTTCATTAATTCAATGACCCAATTACAGGTCTCTAAGCTATTCAATTTTACTAGTTTTAAATATTTATATTAGAAAATTCATTAAGAATCATACTCTATGCTAAGTTAAATGTGTTTATATGATTACTAATTGCTTAATTATGTCTTATTCATGTGTACATAATTTAATTTTGTGAAATTTATATTAGATGTATATTTATTTAGTTTTATACTTATTTAATATGCCTTGCATAAGCAAGGCTAAACTCCATCCTGTTAATCGGTGAAATGACATTCTTAAAAATTACTTCAGTTATACTTCAAAATGAACACGAAACTATAAGAAAATAATTATTTGGTTAATATTTAAATGAAATAAACAATTTAAATATTTTAACATAATTTCTGTTAAGAGTGATAAATATTGGAGCTAGTTAGATGGCTTAACAGGTAAATGTGTTTAAGCCTGAAGAAATAAGTATGCAATGAAAGATTTGAGTTCCTGACACCATCCCTACAGGCCAA
The DNA here is from genome assembly GCF_011762505.2 of Arvicanthis niloticus. NCBI lineage: Eukaryota > Metazoa > Chordata > Mammalia > Rodentia > Muridae > Arvicanthis > Arvicanthis niloticus. The sequence continues at coordinate 73,695 of NW_023046001.1, read as the reverse complement.
GTTAATATTGAAAAAAAAAAACCAATATGTAAAGCTTCTCTCTAACCTCCACATTTAGGGCACTCTCTCTCTCTCTCTCTCTCTCTCTCTCTCTCTCTCTCTCTCTCTCACTCCCATTCTCACAAACACCCCCACACATTAGAAAATACTGAAATGAAGATATAATATAAGATAAAGTATTTTTCATTGAATGTGAAAGATATAAAAATAAATCTTTTTTCATGAGTCAATCACAGATGTCATCACTGCTTCAAGTGTGTGTGTATATACAATTTTCATAGTTGAAATATAAACAATGTTAGGAAGTATTTTACTAAATGAAAATTTAAAAATCAGATATACTACTAACTTCCTCAACCCAGAGTTAAGACAGATTACAATATTTGCTGCCCACATAGCTATAAGGAGAGAACATGGGAAAGTAGGGTGGACTGTATTCATATATAGGTAGAAGAAAGATAGGAGAGTCAGGTTTAAAGTCTAAGCTCTGCCAATTTCAGTCTCATCCACAACATAACTCCTAAGCAGCCCCATCTCCACAGCCGCTTTTTGTTATCTAAATTCATTAAAGATCATCTAACATGACTTCCCTACTATTAACAATCTCCATGGTTCCTTTTCAGAGTAAACTTGTTAGAATGTGTTATAGCTATTCTTTGTTGTCAACTTGACTACAATCCAGAAATCCACAAGCATTCCTGTGATCCAGATCTTCAGTCTGGAAGACACAGGCTCCTGACCCAGATCTTGACATAGAGGATTAGTGGCCATGAAAAGTTTAGGCCAAGGCGAAATAGTATACACCATTAATCCCAAGAGACTGAAGCAAGCAGCTCTCAGGCCAAGGTAAAGTAATATACATCTTTAATCCCAAGAGACTGAAGCAAACAGATCTCTGAGTTCAAAGCCATCCTGGGATAAAGCAAGTTCTAAATCTTTACACATCTTTAATATGGGCTATACCTTCTGCTGAAGGTTTACATAAAAATACTGGAAGGTGGTTGACTCACTCTTCTTCACCTGCTTGCACTTACTTGCCAGTACAACTGTTGGAACCTCCTTATTAGGACTCTAGCTTGTACAGAAGACCAGTTGAAACAACTAGCCTCATGGGCTAAATAACTACTAGTTTCTGAACTTCCCAATTCACAGCTGCCCATTGTTGGGCTAGATAGACTGCACGTAACTACACATCAGTACAAAAAAAAATAATTCTCTTAAAAAAGACATTCCAGAATTTCTGTGAGTCTAGTGAGCCTTGACTAATATAGAATAAATAAATTTTAAGTATTAATAATGTATTATTTGTCTACATTTGAAAATATTTAGATATTTTTTAACTTTTCTATTTATAGTTTTTCCTCTCAAACATCTGAGATCTTAACACCCTTACCTCAAGCTAATCCATGAGCAATTTTGAAATTGAAGGTCAATGTCACTGAAAGTCATCAACATAATCATTGGAAGCAGCGGGAGAGAGGAAGCTGGTAGGAGAGGGTAGTGGGCGGAGAAGCAAGGGACAGAATCAGGAATGGGGGAGACTGGACAGAAACCCAGAGCACCAGGAGAATGAATGGAAATATGCAGCTGCCAAGGTCGAGGAGTACAAGGAACCTCTAGGAAGTCTGGGAAACCTGGAATGGAGGAGGCTCCCAGTACTCAGTGTGGATGACCTGAGTTGAAATGCCTTCCAGAGGATATTTGAAACCTGAAGAAACCACCACCCCAGTAGAGGGATGAGGACACCAGCCCACCTTCAAAATTTTTGACCCAAAATTGTTTTTGTCTAAAAGAAATAAAGAACAAAATAGAGAGAGCAGAGTCAGAAGGAATGGCTGACCAGGGAACAGCCCAACTTGGTATCCATCCCATGGGCAGGAACCAAAATTACTGATGCTATGTTGTGCTTGGGGATAGGAGCCTAGTATGGCTCCTTGTTGAGAGACTTTATTAGCAGCTGACTGAGAAAGATGCAGATAGTCACAGCCAAGCACTGGACTGAGGTTTAGAACTCTATAGAAGAGTTAGAGGAAGAAATGAAGTAGGTGAAAAGAATAGCAACCCTGTGAGAAGACCAACAATGTCAAACAACCTGGAACTATTGGGAGCTTTCAGAGACTAAGCCACCAAACAAAGAGCATACATGGGCTGGTCCATGGCCCCTGTGTCATTTGTAGCAGAGGACTGCCTTGAATGGGTAGAAGAATTCTGCAACGGGAGACCAGGAAGGAGGACAACATTGTTCATGCAAATAAATAAAATAATTAATAACAAAGAAATTGTATTACAAGAGAAAAAATACTACGGTTGCAACCACAAATAGAAGCTTCTTTTGCCTAATTTATGTTTGCTTTCTTGACGTGCTCTGTTTGCTGCTTTATTGTCCTCTGAATAACCTGCCATAAGTTGTAGGAGACCTTTGTTCCTTTGTCTTGAATCAGTGTAAATGTTTCACAAAATACATTTTAAATCCAAATTCTTGAATGATTGAGTCTCACTGAAGTTTATTCTAAACTAAACTAAACTCACTCAATAATAGGCGACATATCTGAAATAACAAAAAAATTTGTATTCTGAGGAAAGGCCTTGAACTGTTCTGAGGACTGCATTTTAAGCAACAGCACAAGAACACACAACAGAATTGGTTTCTTTCTTTTCTATGAACCATTTTTTTCTCTTTTGTCTTTTTTTTTCTAACACGTGGAGAATGCCAACTATCTGCTTTCTAGCCATGTGATCACTGATTATATAAAAGATTTCATTTTCATCTCACAAGATAAAACCATTAATATTCTCACATTATAATCTCCCCCTTGCTGCTGCCTATTAAATTTTGTTTCTAAGTTACATAAACAGAAAATGATTTGAAGTTTTCTTTTGCAATCATGATGAATAATCATAAATGAGTCAATGTGTTTCAAGGATAGTAATTCTCTCATATTCATTTCATATAAGATTTCCCCTTAGAAAACACATTTTATCTTTGAAACTTTGAAAATATTACCCAGCATGATCCTAGATGGATATAAGATTTATAAAGCACTATCTATTTACAGAAAGCCCCATACTTACAATTTTAGAATAAACTGCCTTTTAATATACTCTGAAACCCCATTCCTTTATAAAACTGAAACATTATGTATTTGATAAAGAACTGAAAACAAACAATAGGGATGCCCTATTAATGAAGAAAGTGATACTTTAGATGTGTTATAAGTATAAACATCTATTAATACTGAATAATATAATAACATATATTAGAATTAGTTGCACAAAAATAAAATTAAACTGTTGCAAATAGTTTATTGGTTTCAAACTCACTATTCATTTGTGAATTCCTTCTAATTGTAGATTTGTTCACATCTGTCTCTTGTAAAGGTATAAATAAGAGTTCTGTCCCACTGGTTCTGATTTATGCATGTGAGGCCAACTGAGCAGCACATCCAGTCCAGTAAGTCCCCTTTTCTCATTGTATGTTAATTATATTTAGAAAAAGTTTGTATGAAGCCAATAAGTAATGAGAAATCTAGTAACTAGTTCCGTGACTGCCATATTTTGATTCTATATGGAACTGAGCCAAAGAAAATTTGGTTTAGCTATAGGGCAATAAAAAAGTCAAACTTCACAGTGAAATGTCATGCTGTAAGGTAATTCAGTGCTTTAACAGTGAATCATTACTAATAAATCATGATTGTGAGAAATAATACAAACTTAACATATTAAACAAATGGAGGACCATATTTCAAAGGCCATTCATGCCTCATGAGTTTTAAACCTGAAACCTAATTAAATTAATATTTTTGGTTTTTAAGTATTAAATACTGCTTGTGAAAAACTAAAATTTAAAAAGCTTAATACGTATGCTTCAAAGTAAAATAATAGAGTGTAAAGGTTTTTTGTAGAAAAGAGTATAGATACGAAGTTTTCAAGTAAGAAAAATTATGTTAAATCATTTATCTTGTCACAGAAATAGTGAATCCAAATGTTAAAAAAAGACTATCTATATACACAAACCCTAAAAGCAATGATAAAACACTATAGATAAGGAGTAATATGTAGTGAACTCATATGATAGTTACTATAATATATCTTTGTAAACAGGAAATAATTAATCTTCATAAGAGTGTTTCTAAGATGGTTCAGCAGGTAAACATGCTTGCTCTGCAAACCTAACCATCTGAGTAGAATCCCTGAAATCAATGGTGGTTCCATTAAAGGACTGATCCCTAATAGTGATTCCTAATTGTTAGCATTCCTTCTAGGCTCTGCCCCACAGTTACCTGGAAACAGCCAAGTATGTCTGACTCAGTATAAAAGGGGCTATTTGCCTCCTCCTCACTCTCTTGCTCACTTACCTTCTTACTCTCTTTCCTCTCCCCTCCTCCCTCTCTCTCCATGCATTCATGGCCAGCCTCTCTCCTCCTCCTCCTCCTCCTCCTCCTCCTCCTCCTCCTCCTCCTCCTCCTCCTCCTCCTCTTCTTCTTCTTCCTCCTCCTCCTCCTCTTCTTCCTCCTCCTCCTCTTCCTCCTCCTCCTCCTCCTCCTCCTCCTCCTCCTCCTCCTCCTCCTCCTCCTCCTCCTCCTCTTCTTCTTCTTCTTCTTCTTCTTCTTCTTCTTCTTCTTCTTCTTCTTCTTCTTTCTCTCTCTCTCTCTCTCTCTCTCTCTCTCTCTCTCTTTCTCTTTCTCTCTCTCCCTCTCTCTGCCTTTTTTTTTCTGTTCTATTTCCTCTACTCCCCTCCCCATGTGCTAAATAGAATCTTCTATACTATACCCACTGTATGGCTAGAAATTAAGAGGGAAGGGATGCCTCAGCATGGGCCTGCAGAGGCATCCTCTCTCCTCACACACAACACACCTTGCCACTACTAAACATATTCTAGTTCTATATCCTAGTTCTTTATTTTACTTTTTTATAAAACTCAGCACCAATTTACTCTGATTACAAATTTTAAGGTTTTCATTGGTACGAGCCTCTTATTGATATAAGAGTGAGATGAATATTGTTACCCTCATAGGCATTGTACCAGTATAACACACTTAGGAATACAAGGCTTAGACCCAGTCCTTCTTTAACTTTTTTTTAACTGATTTGAGATGGTCAGCCTGTGAGTTAAGGGACTACAGCAAATTCATGGGTGGGAGTTTACTGTTAGGGTGTTTTCTATGTTTTATTTAGAAATAGCTGAGTGGAGTTAACAGGCAACAGTCCAGATTACCTTACATGGGTAGTTGGTTTTCAAAAAATCAGAAATCCACAGAATTAACATGACAAACATTTCTGTATTAATGTTTATTTTGATTAGAGACATGTCTGCTCCTGACAGCTTCCTATATTGAATTCTAAGAGGAAATTGAGCATCTTTGGAGTTACTCCAGTTGTGGTGAGACAGCCACTAGACAAGAATTGCCTCTCTCCATCTGCAGACAAATTACTGTCCAGAAAAGGACACACTTGCAGAATAGTTGACTGATTATATCTGCCTAGACAGAGTATTCAGCCCTTAATAATTCTGCAGCACTAAGGTCTGTCAGATGATCCTGGGCCAGAAGGCAGAAGAACAGATGCTCCAAGGTTATGTAGTAGAGGGAGTGTCCAGGTGTTCAGAGGTCTCTATAAATTGGCTAAGTTTAGAAGCTATGCTTTGTGCTTCCCACAATTATAGTTAACTCAGTCATTCTGGATTTCTGACGGGGTTGAAAACTTATAGCCTCATAGCCAATTCTGGCTATGTACCTTGAGAGAAAAGATTTGAGTGGATGGTCGTCAGCTGACATTCATCCTAAAGCCAAGGAAAAAGCCAGGTTCAGAACTAAGTGTTTTGGTTAGGAGAGATGACAGAGGTTCTGGTTAGTCAACAAAATGTTGGACTGGGTATGAGGACTATCTTGTACCTCACAGGTACAAATTGGCATAATTAAGCTCTAATTGTATTTTGAGAGAAAAGTTTCATTTTAACAGGAAGGGTGATATGTAGGAGGAGCTAAGGTGGGAGGAGTACTGAGAGGGAGAGAAGGAGTAAGAAGAGGAGGAGAAGAAGGAGAGGAGAAGCAAAGTGATGAAAGAGAGAAAGAGGGGGGAGACAGGGAGGCAGATGTTCATGTATCTCCACCAGTCAAAGATAGTTGATATATCTAGGTTGGGTAGTGGGTTACACCTCTGATTGAGCAATACCAAACTTATAAAGCCTATGATTAACATTTTTTTTTAAAATGTATATGTGCAAAAAAGAAAAAGGTGGCAAGTGATAGGGGTTTTCTAAGGGGGGGGAATGGGGAAAGGGGATGGCATCTGAAGTGTAAATAAAATATCTAATAAAAAACAAGAAAAAACAAGATAAAGTAAAACAAAGCAAATGCTAGAAAGGCAAACTAATTGGAGGAAAAGAGAAAAGTGAAAATATATATAATAAATCATTGTCCTTTATTAGTAGCAGGTTCCAGTTGAAATTAAAACAATCAGATACTGGTTGGCCACTCCCACCAGTTTTTCACCATCATGGCCTCAGGACATCTTGCAGGCAGTTCAAATTATAGGTTGAAAGTTTTCTGGCTGGGTTGATAAATAGGTCTCATTTAATTTGAGGCCCATACAAGAAGGAGCCCATGTTCTACACTGCAATACTTAGAGATCACTACATATATCTTTTGGGTATATGCCTGGGAATATATATATATATATATATATATATATATATATATATATATATATATATATATATGCCGGGTAATCAAGTAGAAAAATGTTCAATTTTCTGAAGAAACACCAGAGTGATTTCCAGAGTGGTTGCACCACCTTCCAATCCTACAGCAATGGAGGACTGTTCTTTCTCCACATAATTGTCAGTATCTGCTGTCACCTGTTTTTTTTTTTTTTAATAGCCATTCTGACTGGTGTGAGAAAGAATCTCAGGGTTATTTTGATCTGCATTTCCCTGATGACTAAGGAAGTTGAACATTTCATTATGTGATTCTCAGCACTTCAAGTTTTTTCAGTTTAGCTCTGTTCCCCATTTTTAATAGGGTTATTTGATTCTCTGGAGTCTAATTTCTTTAGTTTATTGTATACATTGAATATTAGCCCTCAGTCAAATGTAGGATTGGTAAACATCTTTTCCCAATCTACTGCCTGACATTTTGTTCTATTAACAATGCCCTTTTCCTTACAGAAGCTTTGCAATTATGAGGTCCCATTTGTCAATTCTTGATCTTAGAGTATTAGCCATTGGTATTCTGTTCAGGAACTTTTCCCCTGTGTCCATGTGTTCAAGGCTTTTCTCCACTTTCTCTTCTATTATAATCAGTGTATCTGGTTTTATGTGAAGGTCCTTTATCCACTTGGACTTGAGCTTTGTACAGGGAGATAAGATTGGACCAATTTTCATCCTTCTACATGTTGACTGCCAGTTGAACCAGCACCATTTCCTGAAAATGCTGTCTTTTTTCCGCTGGATGCTTTTAGCTCCTTTGTCAAAGATCAAGTGACCATAAGTGTATGGCTTCATTTCTGGGTCTTCAATTCTATTCCATTGATCTACCTGCCTGTCATTGCACCAATACCATGCAGTTTTTATCACTATTGCTCTGTAGTACAGCTTGAGGTCAGGGATGGTGATTTCCCCAGAATTTCCTTTATTTTTGAGAATAGTTTTGGCTATCCTGTTTTTTTTTTTTTGGGGGGGGGGGGGGGTTGTTGTTGTTGTTCCAAATAAATTTGCAAATTGTTCTTTCTAATGCTAAGAAGAATTGACTTGAAATTTTGATGGGGATTGTATTTAATCTGTAGATTGCTTTCAGCAAGATGGTCATTTTTACTGTATTATTTCTGCCAATCAATGAACATGGGAGATCTTTCCATCTCCTGAGATCTTCTTCAATTTCTTTCTTCAGAGACTTGAAGTTCTTGTCATACAAATCTTTCACTTGCTTTGCTTGAGTGACACAAAGATATGTTATATTACTTGTGACTATTTTAAAGAGTATAGTTTCCCTAACTTCTTTCTCAGCCTGTTTACCTTTTATGCAAAGGAAGGCTACTAATTTGTTTGAGTTAATTTTATATCCAGCCATTTTGCTGAAGTTGTTTATCAGCTGTAGTTCTTTGGTGGAACTTTTGGGGTCACTTAAGAATATGATCATATCCTCAAATAGTGATACCTTGACTACTTCCTTTCTAATTTGTATCCCTTGGACTTCCACTTCTCATTGTTCTGGCTAGAACTTTGAGTACTATATTGAATAGCTAGGGAGAGAGTGTGCAGTCTTGTCTATTCCCTGATTTTAGTGGGATTGCTTCAAGTTTCTCTCCATTTAGTTTGATGTTGGCTACTGCTTTGCTGTATATTGATTTTATTATGTTTATGTATGGGTCTTGAATTCCTGCGCTTTTTAAGACTTTTAACACAAAGAGCTGTTGTATTTTGTCAAATGCTTTTTCAGCAAATATTGAGGTGATTATGTGGGGGTTTTTGCCATTGAGTTTATTTATTTAGTAGATTATATTGATGGATTTCTTTATATTTAACCATTCCAGTGTCCCTAGAATAAAGCCTACTTGATCATGGTGACTGGTTGTTTTGATTTGTTCTTAGATTCAGTTTATGAAAGTTTTAAGAAATTAAAGACTTTTTAGAAATTAATGAAAATGAAGGCACAATATACCCAGATGTATGGTACACAATGAATATGAAGAAATTCAAAAAATCATCAGATCCTACTATAAAATCTATACTTAAGAAAACTGGAAAATCTAGATGAAATGATTTTCTAAATAGATACCAAATACTAAAGTTAAATCAGGATCAGATAAACGATCTAAATAGTCCCATAACCCCTAAAAAAATAAAAGCACTCATTAAAAGTCTCCCGGGACCAGATGGTTTTAGTGCAGAACTCTATTAGACCTCTAAAGAGGACCTAATACAAAATACTTTTGAAACCATTCCACAAAATAGAAAGAGAAGAAAAACTACCTAATTTGTTCTATGAAGCCACAGTTATGCAGATACATAAACCACACAAGGACACAACAAAGAAAGATAACTTCAGATAAATTTCCTTATGAACATGTATGCAAAAATCAGTTTTATTAAATGAAAACATTTTGTGTAATGAAATTGATAGCTTAAGAAGCATCAGGCATTAGAAGTAGGACCATAAGTTATATCTGAGAGTTGATTGACTGAGGCTAGCATATTACACTCTCAATACAGATTTATTCTTGAGAATTGAGGTGGATAATTGCACTTTATTACCAAACTAGATTGAGGCTTTGGTGAGATTGAGTTGCATGCTGAAAAAATATATAAAGTTTTCATATTAAGATTGTTTATTTGACCTTGTAGCATTGAATAGCATTGATCCAAGTCAGAGGTAATGAGATAAGCACCATATGCTCAGAATTGGGCCAAATGCATGTGATTAAACTGATTTAGGCAGGAGAGGTTTGACATAGACTATCATCTATCCCATTTTCCAACTCAAAGCCATAAAATAATTTTTTAAAAAAATCTAGCTTCAATGTTAACTTAATTTTGTTTCAAATATAGGTGACATTCATTAAAAATTAAATTCACTAAAAATAAAGAAGCTAGAGGTAGCAATAGAATTCAAAAGACTACACATGAGACAAACCAAGCCCTAAAATTTAGTTTCAAAACAGTAATCGAAGAAGTGTGTCCTACCACTCTTCTGGATAACCTATTTCACACTTGCTCTCACTCCACCAAGCAGTAGCATGAGATGTCCTCAACATTTGAATTTTTCAAAAAAGAAAGGCTAAGTGAAATGCAGCAAAATAAAGTTTATTTGCCCATTTTCTGTATATAATGATAATAGAGAACCTGCCATGGCTAAAGAAAACAATCTATAAATAAAATATTCTAAGGAGATTCAAAAACCTTATAAACATCGATCCACTGAAGCTTTATTCCCGTACTGAGTGAGAAAGCTGTTTTCTATGTGTCGTTTCAACTTTTATTAATTTGGAGGCGATGAAGAAAAATCACTCTATGTTCTTATAGGATGAATGCTTCACTGTCTATCAGTAGAGACGTTTGCTTTAATTACTGTCAACCACTTTTCTCTATTGGAAGAAAACATAGTCTTCATATTCATGTAAAATGTACTTGGATTATTTTTTAAAAAGTAAAAGAATATTTAAAATCATTATTATTTTAAATCTCCAATTTAAAAACATACTGCTGAACCCATTTTTTTTTTTTTTGCAAAGTCTTCATTGAAAGTGGAATGGTTTAATGTATTTCACTTGTAGTAGAAATATTTTTAGGTGATATTGAATACACATTCTTCAATGTTTAACTCTAAGAAAATCCTTTTACTTTAAAATTGAAAAGCATATATATTGCCAGCATTTTCACCAAAATCAAAGTGCCAGCTTTCCTTCCTTCATTATTTTTTTCTCCTTTTTTTTTTTTTAGTTTTATTTGTTTTTGATGAGATCATATACTCCCAGGGTTGCCTCAAATGTACTATGTCGCAAAGATTGACCTTGAACTTTTTATCTCCTTACCTCTATTTCCTGAGTACTGCTGGAATTATATGTGTTTTTGCACCATGCTATATGCAGGGTTGCCTGTTGAAATCAGGGCTTTAAGCATCCTGCCTAAGAGCTTTACAATCTGGGTTATATCCTTAGCTCCCCCAAAATTGATTTTCTAAATTTATGAAAACTAAGAGTTCTCAGTTGGTTATGTTTTTTTTTTTTTGTTCTCATAATTTCCTTCTCAGTTACAATATACAATACAAAAAACAAGAATACTAAATCATCGGAGGTCATTTCTTAGGGCCTTATTTTACGTTCTACCTATTCTATTCTTATACTCTAAAAGATACCACTTATCCTTGATTTTAAAATGACACAAATCACTGAGTTCGTGAAAATTTATGCAGATGTCTTTTTAGTTTTTATCATTAATGGAGACAGATCCCATGAGGAATTATTCACAATTAATGGTTGTTGAAAGAAGGGCTGATATTTTCTATAGTAATGTCATTGCTTCTAAGTTTAACCAGTCACTGATAAATTGTCCAATGTTCTAGTAGATAACTTCATACCTATGCCAGTATTTAAAAAATAATTGTTTATTCTAATGGGTGTTATAAAAAATACCTCATTTAAATGAAAGTTTCATATAGAAGAAGAGGTAATTGAAAAGGATATGAGGAGATGAAAGAATGAATTTTTTACAGGTATCAAGCATGAGTTCACAGACATTTAAGGATTAAAACAAAATATTGTAACACTTCCTTTCTCCTAATAATCAGTCCTAGCTTTTTTTCATGCATTCCCAATTTGGCCATCAAATGTGATTACATATATTAATAAAATCTGAAGACAAAATATTCCCCATAGCAAAAGGAAATATTTAAAGATTTTATACATAGCTGTTAATCTGACTATTATTTCTAAATTCAATACATTTCTCATATTTATTTCTCCACAGTAATAGCTGATATGATTTACTTTGCTTTTGTACATATTAGGCAACTGCTTTACCACTAAGCTAGTGACTTTCAGAAAACAGGTGAGTAAACATAGCCCAATTGTTTACCTCATATGTGATTTACTTTTCATATCTGAAGAGTTGGCAGCTAGAATGACTGAGAGTTAGCAACTTCCTACAAGAATGGCTAAGCTTAAATTCAGACTACAGATTGCCACATGCAGCTGATTCTTTAGTCCAAGCTGTAAAAATGGCATATGATTAGATTTAATTGAGAAGTCAAAGAAAATAAATGAAAACTAAACAGTAACAATGACTCACAGTATTAATATTGTAAGTATGAATGAAAGAATTGAAGAGTAAAAGAAAGTTGAACAGGGCCAGCCTAGCTAGATCATTTGGTGAGACCTGACTGAAGGTGTGTCATCTAGAATGTTTCAAAGTATTCTAGGGGAAACCTTCCAAAATTAACTACACCATAAATATTTTATGTGTATCATCTTCAATATAAGTGCATTTTCAGTTAAAATAGGTATTTGTAAGTTATACAATTATACTAAAAACATTGTTGTCTAACTACAACTCATGAGTGAGCTTTGATAGACAAATATTATAAGACTAAAGTATTCCATTTGCATGTAAACATGCTTATTGCTTAGAATTTCACATTAGCTATTTTATAAAATTTTTATTCTCAATTTATATTTTGATCTTTCTCAAGTGAAACGAAAATTAAAACAAAAAATAGTATTTAAATGTACTTCATCCTTGTTACCATTTACATTACCTTTACAGAATATTTTCCATAGCTTTTCTAAATAGTCTATAATTTAACTGCTGATTTTATCAGTTACCTTCAGAATATTTCTTGTTTTCCTTATTATTACAGTTTTAGGAAGCTTATATATTTATATATTTAAATAATAAAACTATAAAAGCAGAAATCAGTCATATACACAAAATACTTCTAACTCTTTATTTATGAAACTATTTCTAGTTGTGTGGTTTGTTGCTATCCCTAAAAGTATGTCTGTTATAAACTCTAATTTTAAGCAACTAAGCTCAACTAATAAAAAACAAAACAGAAAAATAAATACCACTTTTTGCATATGTGTGCGAGACTATTGACAGTCATGTAAGAACAAAATATTTTCAACTTCTTCTTTAGTCTGCAGTAGACATTGAGTTCTGAATTTAATTAGGAAAAGACAGTGTTAGTCAATGTGATACAAGTGAGGTTAGTGAAATTACTTTAAGGAAGTTTCTTCTATATTTGTAGGCAGATATTTTTATCTCCTGTTTATTTATAAGTTTCCTCAATGAATTTGAACACAACTTTCATCTGAGGTGGCAGGCAATGACACAAATACTGCTAGGTTGCTGTTGGGAAGAGCCTAGCACAATTATCTGTGAGCCAACTGAAATACCCACATTCATTTTATCTGTGCTTCAATCGTTTAAGAAAATACTTAGCTCTGATTTTAGTATTTTGTCTTGTTCATCTTGCTGCTGTATCCAATAACTCAGGACTAATTGTATAATAGTGTAGCCTTCTCAACCTTGAGCAGGCCCTTCCCAACCTTGAGCAGGCCTTTCCCAACCTTGAGCAGGCCCTTCCTACACTTGAGCAGGCTCTTCCCACCCTTGAGCAGGCCCTTCTCAGACTTGAGCAGGCCTTTCCCAGCTTTGAGCAAGGTGAACAGATGTAGGGTGCTGCGGCAAGCGGTGACAACATTCGCCATTACAAGATGGCGCTGGCATCCAGTGCTCCCACAAGTAAACAACTAAACTGCGCAGGTGCAAGAGGCGAAAGCTCGCCAAGTCACTGCCCATCCCGGGGCATAATATGGGGTGATGAGTGAACAGCCAATCAGAAGTGAACACGCCACTCTAGGGTGCATATAAGCAGTGCCTTTTCTGGGCTTGGGGTATTCTGCTTCAGCTGATACAAGAATAAAGCCTCGCTGTAGTAACCACCCGAACACTGCCTCCCGTGTCTCTCTTGCGGGCGAGGGGACTCGGAAGGGGCGCGGAACAAACAGACTGTGAGTGCCTCCCACAATAGACCTTATAGACCTTGGGGGAGTCACTTGTCTTGGTTACAAGTGCAAGTTCCCACAGGAACTTAGAAAAATAGACTGATGCTGACCCTGCTTTGCAACATGATCCAGCTGAAACAAAGAATGGGTTCTGTGGGCTTTTCCTATATAAACACAATGCTAAATATTAAACTTGAAGCATTGATCATAACCTTGTCTTGGCTTCATTTTCACCCCGCCCCCTACCTCTGTTTTCATTTCCAGCCTCCCTTTCTGGTAAACCCTGTTCAACCTTGGCTGCTGTATGGCTACATAATAGTATATTTAATTACCAGATTTTAGTCACATGATGAATCATACAATAAGTTTCTGGGGTATATGTGACTCATAATATTTTGTTGTTGTTGGTTTTTTTTTGGTTTTGTTTTAGTTTGGTTTTGTTTGTTTGTTTGGGGACGGGTTTTTTTTTTTTTTTTTTTTTTTCAAGACAGAATAGCTCTGTGTAGCACTGGAAGTCCTGAAACTCATTCTTTAGATCAGGTTGGCCTCTTAGACTCACAAAAATTTGCCTGGCTCTGCCTCCTGAGGGCTAGAAATAAAGGAATGCTCTACCATCCTGTGGCACTTAGTGGTTTGTTTGTTTGTTTGTTTTTTATCTTGTTAGATTTTTTTATTTATATATTTTTATTGGATATTTTATTTACATTTCAGATGCTATCCCCTTTCCCATTTCCCCTCCCTAGAAAACCCCTATCCCCCTCCTCCTTTTTGCTTTTATACAATTTTTTTAATGTTGATCAAATGCTTTATAAGTTTGGTAATGCTCAATAACAAGATGCCCATACAATCAGAAGTGTAACCCAATACCCAACCTAGATATACCAAGTATTTTGACTGGTGGAGACACACAAGCATCTGCCTCCATGTTTCTCTTTCTTTCTCTTGCTCTCTCTCTCTCTCTCTCTCTCTCTCTCTCTCTCTCTCTCTCTCTCTCTCACACACACACACACACACATCTAAGTCCTCCTCTCTTTCTCCTCTTCTTCCTCTCTTTACTCCTCCCAACTTAGCTCCTCCTACATATCACCCTTCCTATTAAAAGAAAACTTTTCTCTCAAAAAAAAATTAAAGCATAACTATACCAATTTGTGTCAGTAAGGTAAGAGATAGACCTAATACCCAGCCGATCATTTTGTTGATTAACCAGAACTGTTTCGGCCCAAGCTGCCCCATGCTCGGGGGCCAAAAATGTTGAGAATTGCTCTCCCTCACGTTTGAGGTCCAAAATGTCTTGGACCGTTCTGTCAGTGTTGGAACCCGCAATGCTAAAATCCTAAATTGTTGGCTAAATTGAGGGCTAAATTGTTAGAGCCTGCTTTGCCCCAAGCTGCTCAGGTCTGAGGGTCGGGGTTCAGCAAGAGAGAGAGTGAAGACAGACTGGAAGAATGGAGGCCAGACAGAATGTGATTCAATCCCGTTTATTCTTCAGTCTCTCTTCCTAGTCCAAGTCCCAAGTCTTGAGTTCCTAGTCCCTAGTTCCTAGTCCCTAGTGCCTCCAAGTTCCAAGTTTCCATTTCCAAGTTCTCCTCCAAGTGCTGGCTACCTAATGCCTAAAAACTAGCTCCAAGTTGTACTCTCTAACCTAATTCCTAGTTCCAAGTTGTACTGAACTCTTCTGTCTGCCTCTTGCCTTTTATATATCTGACTTTTAAGCCATGCCTCTAAGTCACACCTTTAAGTCATGCCCTTAGGCCTTGTCTCTAAATCTGATCTCTAAATCATGCCCTTAAGTCACACACCTTTAAGTCTCACACACCCAGGGGAAAATCCTGGGTATCTAAAGCAAGATGTTATCAGAGTGTGCTCAGCTGTTGTAGGCTGATGTAATCAAGTCTCTTTGCCAGGTTATATGGCTCAAGATGGCTGCAAGGATGATAGCCACCTTTGGTCGGCTCCCCACACAGAACCTCTGTCATTTCTCCTTACTAAAAGACTTAGTTCTGAACCTGGCTTTTTTTCTTGGCTTTAGAATGGATGTCAGCTGAAAACTGACTCTTCATTAACTTCTTCAAGCTGATTACAGCCATTGAGATATTAGAAGAGAGACAGGGGAAAGAGTAAGTTGATAAGCCTCTGATGCTGTGTCTTCACTGCATCCAGCTGGAATTCCAGGACATCAGACGTTGGAGCAGGTCTGCTCAGCTTGCTTAATGAGTAGATACACCAAGGCTGTGTATTCTGCAATATAAAATTCTCTAAATGAATTTTCATACCAAGATAGTTTTTTGTTTGAATACTAGAATCTACTCTTCTGGTGTCCTGCCTCTGTCATGTCTAATTCATATAATTCTGGGAGTGCCTATGAGGGTGTGCTCCCACCATCCTCCCATTCCCACCTCCCTGCTTTTGAATTACCCAACATTAGGGAATCCAAACTTTCAGGCACCAAGGCCTTTCACTTCCACTGATGCCTGGCAAGGCCACCTCAACTACCTATACAGGTGGAGCCATGAGTCCCTCTCTTTGTATTCACTGGCTGGAGATTTTAGAATGGCTACTACAGCTTGTTTCTTAGGACCATTTGCTTGAAAAACTGTTTTCCAACCTTTTACTCTAAGGTAGAGTCTGTCTTTATCACTGAGGTGGGTTTCCTGTATCCAGCAAAATGCTGGGTCCTGTTTATGTATCCAGTCCATTAGCCTATGTCTTTCAATTGGGGAATTGAGTCCATTGATGTTAAGAGATATTAAGGAACAGCGATTGTTCCTTCCTGTTATTTTTGTTATTAGAGGTGGAATTATCTTTCTGTGGCTATCTTCTTTTGGATTTGTTGGAAGAGAATTACTTTCTTGCTCTTTCTAGGGTATAATTTCCCTCATTGTATTGGAGCTTTCCCTCTAGTATCATTTGTAATGCTGGGTTTGTGGAAAGATATTGTGTAAATTTGGTTTTGTTGTGGAAGATCTTGGTTTGTCCATCTATGGTAATTGAGAGTATTGCTGGGTATAGTAGCCTGGGCTGGCATTTGTGTTCTCTTGGGATCTGTATGACATCTGTCGAGCATCTTCGAGCTTTTATAGTATCTGGTGAGAAGTCTGGTGTAATTCTGATAGGTCTGCCTTTATATGTTACTTGGCCTTTTTCCCTTACTGCATTTAATATTCTTTTTTGTTTTGTGCACTTGGTGTTTTGATTATTATGTGACAGGAGGTATTTCTTTTCTGGTCTAGTCTATTTGGCATTCTATAGGCTTCTTGTATGTTTATTGGCATCACGTTCTTTAGGTTAGGGAAGTTTTCTCCTATAATTTTGTTGAAGATATTTATTGGCCCTTTAAGTTGGGAATCTTCACTCTCTTTTATACCTATTATCCTTAGGTTTGGTCTTCTCATTGTGTCCTAGATTTCCTGCATGTTTTATGTTTAGAACTTTTTGCATTTTATGTTTTCTTTGACAGTTTTGTCAATATTTTCTATGGTATCTTCTGCACCTGAGATTCTCTCTTCTATCTCTTGTATTCCATCGGTGATGCTTGCATCTATGACTCTTGATTTTTTTTTCTTAGGTTTTCTATCTCCAGGGTAGTCTCCCTTTGTGATTCCTCTATTGTTTCTACTTCTACTTTTATGTCCTGAATGGGTTTGTTCAATTTCTTCACCTGTTTGGTTGTGTTCTCTTGTAATTCTTTTAATTTTTGTGTTTCCTCTTTAAGGGCTTCTACCTGTTTACCTGTGTTCTCAAATTCTTTGAGAGTGTTATTTATATCCTTCTTAAAGTCCTCTACCATCATCATTAGAAGTGATTTTAAATCTCAATTTTGCTGTCCTAGTAATATGAGTAATTTAGGACTTTCTTGTGTGGGAGGACTAGGTTCTAATAATGTCAAGTACCCTGGGTTGGTGATGCTTATGTTCTTGTGCTTGCCTTTTGTCATCTGGATCTTCTTAGTGGTACCTGCCCTGTCTCTGACTGGAGCCTGTCTTCCCTATTATCTTGGTTGTATCAGAACTGTGTTGGGTGGGTGTTACTACTCGGGTTAGAGCTGGGGCCCAAGATCTGCTCAGTGCTCAGGTTCAGACAGGAAAAAAAAACAGTGCTCTGAGCCAGAAGTAAATTCCAGGGTCCTAGAGAGTCACAGTTGCTCCCTGTTTGGGGCAGGTGTTGCTGTCTCCTTACCTAAGATACTGCCGGGGTTAGAGCTCCTGGATCTACTCAGTGCTTGGTCCCAGACCGGAAGGGCACTTAGCTTTTTAAGAAAAGAAATTAAATTATCCATGTAAACTCTCAACAGGAAAAGAAGCTTTTGTTCATTTTTAAGTATTCTAAAATTTCTACTAGAATTATAACAACTATTTAAATAGTTTATACAGAAAGGGAAAAGGCATTTAAAATCCTTCGTTCCTTTTGAATAAGTCTTTAGAATCTTAAGAACACTGATGTGTTTAGACAGGTACTTCATGATAAATTACCATAGCAGTAATACTGACTGTTTTTGACTAAGTATGTATTTTCAAGATTAATTCTTTCCATCTATAGATACAAGAAATGTCATAATCCCATTAAACATTTAGTGATTTTACAATATCAGTGTATTAGCATGCCAACTTGCACCCTTTCCTCTCCAGTTGTCTTATGAAGTTCAGAAATAAAAGAATTCTTTAAAATATATATTATATTTTAAAATGTTAAAGATAAATGCTTTCCCTGATCATCCACCTATTTATAATTTTATAAATCTCTTCCATTAGGACTTAAGTACTAAAGCAGAGTACATATACAGTGAAATAGAATTCAAATTGAAATCAGAAAATTGAACAATACAAATGGTTCTCAAATACCTGGAATCTTGGCACCATGTGGATAAAACACTCGGCAAATAAATCTTCCATGTATTATTTGTGCTAAGAATCATTTCTGTACTGTAACAAAATAGGTTGGAGCAGCCTCCCAACTGTGCAACAACTTTCATAACAAAGCACAATCATAAATATGTGCATCTTTCTAAGAACCTAGGAAATATTGCCTGAGTCAGGCAATCTTAACTTGGTATATTTCAGAAGGTGTCTGCATATATAAACAGACACACACACACACAAACACACACACACACACATACAAACTCACTCACAGGCAAGTATACATACAAATGAATACACAAACATGCACAAACCCATATTCACATACACAAAAGAGTACACAAACATGCACACATATGTGAATACACATGTACATGTATGCACACTTAAACACATACACACACACACACATGAACATGTATTCAAAACAGTTTTTTTTTTTAAAACCACCAGCCTTCTTATAAATTTATCTTGTAAAGTCATGTGGTCTTTCTTTTATGAAAAGAGAAATTGTTACATATTTGTTTTAAAAAATTAATACTTTATCAATTTATACTGGTTTATTTGATGTATTTATGTAATTATTCATCTTTACTATGTTGTCTATCTTTCTCCAATGGCTTTTTTTAAAGACAGATTTTCTTACTGAATACGATGTTTACCTTTCTGTCTAGGCTGGCTGAACAGTGAGCTTCCAGAAATTACCTGTTGTGGTGTTATAGCTTTGTAATCAGTCATACTTGGTTTTGTATATGGATGCTGGGAATTTGAACTCAGTAGCCATTAAGACATCTCTTTAGCTCCAATCAGAAGCATTTTAAGTTATAAAACCTTTTTTTTTTAAAAAAAATAATTTATGGAAACTCATTGTGCAAACTTTGTGCTTCTTATAAAATTACAATAAGTAGTGGTAATCACCAGCTGGCTAATTGGACCTATCCCCACTCAACAGGAGGGAAATTGTTTCTGGTACAAGAAAATATAGCAATTTCCTGGACCTAGTGAGGTATTGGGCCTTAGAAGAGACTCTATTGCCACTTTCCTAGGACATAGTTTTTTATTATATTCTAAATCTTATCATTATACCCACAGATAAATATAGTTAACATCCCTCATCAAATAAAACTCTCTTTACAGCAAATGTAGTTGATTTTAGAAAATTACAACTATAGATGCAGTACAAAGAGCAATAATCATGTGGAAACCAGCAGCTGTAGATACATTTATATAAAAGTTCCTGCATATGTGGCTTAGAGAGAATATATATGTAACAGTAACCAGGTACTTCAAGTCTCTGATTCTGTGACTTCTTCACCATGAGTAACTGTAACTCAAATTTTAGGCCAGAATAAAAACACTCCCCCAAGAAGATGACTAAGTTGAAAGGAAGGAACTAGGGGAAACACATGGATCTTCCTAAGAGAGGGAAATAGAAAAGAATTATGCATGAATTGGGAGTGAAGGGAAAGAGAACTAGAAGATTAGTATGGAGAGGAAGAGAATGTGGGAAGAAAAGGCATTTGTGCAGCAGTATGGAACCTACTATAGTGCAAACCACCTAAAATATATGAAAGTGATCTTAATAAACTCACCAAATAATGGGGAACAAGAAGTCCCATTTGACCATTTCTTGTGACCAAGTAAAGCCTCCACAGTAGGGACTTGGTTACATCCAATTAAGTTGTTGGCCAAAGAGTTCTCACAAGAATCCTCAAACAACCCAGGGTGTTGTAAAGACAATGTATTGATCTCCACAAACTGACAGCAGGCCCCATTACTAAGGACAATGCCAACATAAATCATAGAACATGAAGAAGTCAACTTGGTACTACATAAAAATTTCACCCTTACATTCGAGTATCTTTATTATGAAAAGGTACTCTATTGGCTACAAAAAGAAAAATACAAACACCAACACAGCCACAAACCCTTTAATCTACAATGCTATCTTTCCAGCAAATATTCTACAACAATAGTGGCACAAAAATGGAAGCAACCAACCAGTGTCTAATTTGACTTAAGGTCTATTACACAAAATGGAACCCATACCTTTCACTATTTTGGTGATTATGAACCAAATATTACAATAAAAACAAACAAAAAGTAAACAAACAAAAAAACCCAAATGAACAAATGAACAAACAAAACAAAATCTCCTAATGATATCCTGTTATACTCATACATAGTTCAGTGGCTTGTTCAGCCATCATTAGAGATGCTTCCTCCTGTAGCATAGTGAAATAAAAACAAAGACACACAGGCAATCATTACTCAAAGAGGGAGGGAGAGAATTGGAATACACAGCTCTAAACAGATCAAATCCCTCCCCTCAGAGCTCAAGGAATTCCAAGAAAGGGGAGGTGGAAAGAGGTAAGAGCCAGAGGGCATGGAGAACACCAGGAAAGCAAGACACATTAAACCAATTGAGCAAAGCTCATATGAAATCACAGATCCTGAAGCAGCAAGCTGAGAGACTGAGTGGATCTACACAAGTCTTCCTTATTTAGATTATGACTTCTAGAGGAGTGAACAAATGATTCTCTGACTTTTATGTATTCTTTTGAGATTGTTTCCTTCTATTGGTTTGTCTTGTCCAACCTCTATATGATTTTGTTGTTTCATTGTTGCTAGAAGGACTACAATTGGGAAGTTGTATGAGAAAAGATTCTACTTTCAATAAAAGTGAAAAAATTAAAATATTTAGTAAAAGTGTTTCACAAAAATGTGTAGCAGTATAAAATCATGTATTTATTTTAACCTCCACCAAAAATCTATGTTTTGAAGCTAGTAACAAAAACAGTAGCATTACTTGAAATAAATGGAAAGTGTTTAAATATCAAATTGTAAAATGTTAACATGTGCCCTATAAATCAAAATATATGATATCAAACAAAACCATCTTTTATTTGGGATCCAGAACATGTATTTTATAAAAAACAAAATTCAGTTAGAACTCTGAATGTTTAAATAACTGCTAAAAGATAGCAGACTGGCATTTTTTAAATGGATGTTGTTTTGTACACATGATAATGGTATGTAAATTTTCAACAAAAGTCCAAGTTTACTCATAAATTCCTGATATATTACTTTCTATCTCAACACACTAATAAGTATGTAATTTAATAAAAAGTGTAGGTTAGTATAGGATCTACACAGTATTTAAAATGTTTAGGCTATAAAAATCAGGTCTCAAAGTAAAATTTTAGGAAGGTATGTCTGCCCTTCCTTTGCTGCCACATACACCTCTCCATGCACTACAGCATCTAGTTCCATCAGAGATGAAGACAGATCAATGTTCACCATATTTCCCCAGGGTATATACGTTTGAAGTTGTACTTCATTCTGAAGCACTTCTTTTGAGAGATATTTCTCAATAACTTAAACAAATAGGGAAGACATTGGGTATGTTTTTGGCATGACATATTTTTTTTCTAGACAGGTTTATTGGTTGCCATTTTAGTTTCTACTTTTTTTATTTACATTGTAATTTAAACATATATCAGTTCTAAAAACATGGCTCAATCATGTAAAATATTTATATTATTTTTATTTTATTTCTAACTTCAAATATACTGAATATTCATAGTAAAATATTATAAAACTGAAGTTAAATTATATGTATTTTTTTATTTAAATAAAATTTATCCTCTCACTATTTTGGAGAATTTATACATAAAAATTAAATTTACATCATTTTCACCCTACTCTCTCACATACAAATCCTACCCATGGCCCCTACTCCAACTAAAATTTATGAGCTCTTCTACATTAGTTGCCTATAGATCTTGTAAGATTTCACAAATCCGTGCTGCTATGTCAACTGATGTGTAGTGTTATGCAGCATGGGACGATAATGTTTCCAAGAGCCATAGATTGCATATAAAAATTCTTACTGCTAAGAATACTTTGAGTTGTTAGTCCTGACATTTCAAAAGACTCACAAACAAAATGAGCTAATGCTATTGCCCTTGGTTACCTTCCAGAAATTAAAGGTAAGACCCTATTGCTGAAGATCACAAAACTACATCCAGGACTTGGGAATATTGGACATAGAAGCCTCCTTACTGAAGACTAGTTGTGAGTACTTTAAGAATCTCTACAATCTGCCCAGAGATAAAAATCAATAAGTAGTTGTATCTAGTTGTAAATTCTATGAATCAAAATAATGACCAATATTGCAAGTTATACACAAACAAACAATAGTGGCAGTTTTACCTTGGAAGTAACTAACAGCTACCTAACTCAGTAAAATAAAATTGGTGTTTGGTAAATGTAAACACAACCAACAGTCTGAGGCTGGGGAAGTCATAGACCCTAAAGGAGAACCTACAATTTTCATTTTACTAAAGCAATATAGTTTTACCTGCATTTTAGGTATTTCTCTTTTTACCTAAAGGTAAGTGTAGTTGTTATCCCTCATAAAAATAATCTTTATTTTAAGCAAAGGGAGTCTATTACAGAGAAACATAATTGCTCAAAATGCAGAAAATTTGTGACTGTTATATGGCCAACTCTAGTTGATACTTTTAGAGTGCAACACTTATATCCAAAGCTCAGTGGAAATTACAGAAAAAGGAAAAAAGAAGATGGAGTATCCAGTATAGAGAATGAAGTTTCCTACTGTGTAACTATGTCTCCTAAACATTACAGGGAAGCTACAAAGCTACATTCATGAGTCATTTTTGAAATAACTTTATTTTATGTAGCAAATAAAATCCACATAAATAACCTACATACAGCTACTAATATTACTATTGTTTTGAGGGGAAAGAATGAATATAATTTTGTAATATGGCACTGTCAGTACTCTACACTCAAGTCCTTGTCAGACACCTAACATACTATATGGCTGTCAAAAACATAAAGATTTTGTTTTGTTTTGTTGCTGTGGTTTCCCAACCACCCTTTTTTTAAAATTACACAAGGAAGGTAGTACTTATTAAACCCTTCAACAATTTCTCCTCCTTACCCACAATGAGTTTTCCTACCCTGAGTTTTCCTACCCAGAAACTTAACCTACAAACAAAACTATTACATAGAAGACAAATAAAGAATTCTCACATTCAGCAATGTGTTTAAACTAAGTCCACTAAACATAAGAACATGCTCTGTGTACCTTGTATTATTAATATTAAGTAAAATGAATTCTATTTATCTGGGAGTTCAGATACTTAGTCTTGTAAACACATTAGTTGAATCAGCACAAAAGTTAATAAATGGCATATTTTTATAATTCACATTTTCTAGAGGATGAGACATAAAATATCCTGCTAAATATAGCCATGCATGGAAAAATAACTAAAACTCTACCCTATAATTAACTAATCCAGTCCCAGGACCTACCCAAGATTCTTCTCAGTTGTGTCCGGACACCTATAACATTTTTTAAAATCTTTAACTGTGTACCACTGCTCCCGTGTGTATTTTTGTGAGATGCATGTGGACAAGTGTGTGTGTGTGTGTAAAATGAGGTTATTGCGTATGTTCTTTAATCATTCCCTACCTTGAGTGTTGAGACAGAGTATCTCGCTAAACCTGAGACTCAGGTATACTGATGAGTCAATAAGTCCCAAGGCATCCTCTTGCTTATGTATCCTCTGTACTGCAATTCCAGGTATGCACCAGTGCACCCAGCATTTTTATATATGTAATGGTGATTGAACTCGAGTCCTTATGCATATACAACAACCACTTTATTTTTATAGTGTTCCCTTGAAAAGTAATAGGAATTTTCAGTGTACTACTGAGAAAACCTGAGAAATAATAAGCAATTATAAATTCTGTACTTTACTTTTCAATGTACCAACTTATGATTTAACCACACTAATAAACTAACTTAACATTATAAAATAAAACAGATAACAACTCTAAAGGACATGAAAGTGAGATGGTTAGTTGGCCAAAGAAAGGCTTAGTTGGGTAGACATTGCATAAAGGCAGTAGTATTTTATGAAATAGTGAAAGAATAAAGCAACAAAAACATAACTAAAAGAAAAATAAAATGGAGTTACTCAGAAGCTACATTTTTAAAATTTATTCATTTATTCACTTTACAACCCAATATCAAGCCCTCCTCTCCTCCCAGTACCACCTCCAAACAAGTCCTTCCTCCATTACATCCTCTCTCTCTCTTTCTCTCTCCTCTCTCTCTCTCTCTCTCTCTCTCTCTCTCTCTCTCTCTCTCTCTCTCCTCTCTCTCTCTCTCTCTCTTTCTCTCTCTCAGGATATCATACCCCCACTAAACAAATCCTCCCCATCACGTCTCTGAGGGATTAGTTGCATCCTGTCCTCTCCAACTAAGCCCAGAAAAGGTAGTCCATTTACGGGCATGGAATCCACCGGCAGGCAGGCAACAGCCTCAGGAATAGTCCCTGCTCCAGTTATTGAGGGATCCCCATGAAGACCAAGCTAGCGATCTATTACATATATGCATGTAGTGTTCCTTGATACAGGTGGTGATCACTCTTTGGTTGCTGATTCAGTCTCTGGGAGTTTCCAAGAGTCCAGGGTAGTTGACACTGTTGGTCCTCCTGTGGAGTTTCTGTTCTCCTTGCGTTCCTCAATCCCTTTTCTAACTCTTCCTTAAGACTCCCTGAGCTCCATCTAATGTTTAGGTGTAAATCTCTGTATCTCTTTCAATTAGCTGCTGGGTGAAATCTCTCAGAGGACAGTTATGGTAGGTTATTGTCTGCAAGCATAATGGAGTATCATTAACAGTGTAGGGACTGGTTTTGCCTGTATAATGGGTATCAGTTTCAGGCAGTCATTGTTTGGACATTCCCTCAGTATCTGTTTTATTTTGTCCCTGGATATCTTGTAGGGAAGACACATTTTGGGCTGAAGGCTTAGGGGGTGGATTGCTGTCCTTGTTTCTACACTGAAAATCTTGCCTGGCTATAGGGAGAAGCCTCTTCAGGATCTGTACACCCATTCCTAGGGTTCTCGACTAGAGTTGCTCCAATAGATCCTCTGAGGCCTCCTCCAAACACAGGTCTCTGACAATTCCTAGAAATCTCCACACATGGATCTCTCTTCTCTCGCTCCTCTTCTCACTACATATGATCTCTCCCTGCTCTCACCCCTTCTCCTTTCCCCATGCCAGCTTTATCCAGTTCCCCTCTTCCATTGACCCTGATATATTTTAGTAGCTCCATATACCTAGTGATTCCTCCCAGGTCCACTATACCTCCGCTCTCCCCCAGATACACTCTCCCTCTGTTTCCTCTTCGAGAATGAATGGGCCTGAGAGAGACAACAGCTTAACAGGACTAAAAGATACAATAGGACAAGGCAACCCCTCTCATATTGAGACTTGACAAGGCATGGTAATAACAGCAAAAGAGTCCCAAGAACAGATAATCTCTGTGAAGCCATGTGAGCTCTTAGTTATTTCTGCAGCCTATATATTCTTCTAGTATCCTCCATACCCTCGGAATCCTACATTTTTTCCCCAGTCTTCTGTAGGGTTTCTAACCACCAAGAGGAGAGACTTGTTGGAGTCCTCCAATTTATACTCTCTCTCCACATAGTATCTGGCTTTTGTGTCTTTGCCCCCATTCTCATCTGCTTCTGGATAAAGATAACTAGACAAAACACTGGTCTATGAGTATAGAAGAATATCAATAGGAATCATTTTATTGAAATTTCGGTTCTTTGGGAAAGGTGCAGTATTTGATTATACCCTAAATCTCTGGGCTATGCATTCTCTAGTTCCTGGCCATACAAGCAATGTGGATCATGGGCTTTGTCTCATGGTGTTGTTCTCAAGTTAAATCTAACAGTGGTTCTATGATACCATTGCCCCACCACATCTTGTAGGCAAGTGAGATTGTAAATCAAGGTTTTTGTAGTTGGTTTAGCATCCAGGTTTATCTTTCTGCACCCTGAAGAGTAACTTCTCAAACAAAAGGGAATTATCAAAATATTAAAAACAGGAAATGAAAATGACTAGTGCAGTTCTGAATTAAACTTGAAGCATAATATATTGCTTCACATTCAACATTAAATTCAATGACTTACACTATATAAAGTAAAAATCTGTAAATTTCTCAGTTATAAGAAGTAGCTTTGTCACCAGCACTTGTGCTGGTTTTTAAGAATATATTAGAAAAATAGCATATCTCTTTACTTCTAGCAGAATGTAGGCTTTCAAATAGATTTCTTACATAAAAACTTTACATTCTTTGTTCAGTATTCATCACTCTTAAAAACAATAACATTTGACTCGTAATGTATTAGAGACAGTAATGACTTGTCTGTAACATTTGAAGCTATTTCCTGGAACACCACTTACCTTTACACAAAACTGATTGTCATTAATTCACTGAAATCAGACTAAAGCTACTAAATGCTCTATGAATCATTCTAAAGGTAGTATAACTTCTGCTGAATAAAAGCAAATGTTTTGTTATGCAAAACATGAAGGAGAATAAGATGAATATAAGAGAGGGATTCTGGGAGAGAAACAAGAAAAGTTATAGGAAAGGATTGAATATCCATCATTATACCTTAAAATATAAATGAAAGGGCCCTTACGGGTTACATAGTAAACAAACGCAGTCTTTTGGAATGAGGAAAATGAATTGTGTTGGGTAAATTTGACTGTCAACTTAGTCATAATGTGAAATGCATACTATGGTGGAAATGCACTCGCTTATGTTTTTCTGCCAACGTATTTACTGAGAGACAAACTGAGGGGAAAAAAACAAGGTGAATGAGTCACTACTCATGGTCCAGGGTAAAGATGAATTTGAAAGAAGAAAAGGAGCAAACCGACTATTGACAATTTCCTTTTTTGGCTTTCTGGCCTTCATGTTCTATAGACTTCTCTGTTCTGTTACAATTTTTATGATGGACTGAAACATTGAAACCAAGATCAATATAAGTCTTTCCTCCGTTAAGATGTATACATCAGGCATCCAACACAGCAAGAAGTCTCATTAATGCAGCATGTATTAGTATTACATTAAGAGTAAGAACAGTAGCACATTGTATCCAGCACCAAGCATCAATCCTTAATAAATTCTTGTGATTCATTTTGGTAACTGATGACTAGTTAACAATATAGAGTTATATCCTGAAAACATTTTAACAGCAGATTTGAAAATCTATCATCAAACATACATAAGAATATGTCTATAAGTTATACTATCACAGAAACATTTTAATCCCTACCATACTAACTTTATATACATTCTTATTGGTGAAGAATTCTGGGTATGAAAAAAACAAGAATAAATGGAATACCAAGAGAGGGAAAAAATCTAAGAAACACCTCTTTCTGGGATGAATAGAATTGTCCAGCTACAGGAAAAAAGAGAAAGAACACAGTATATTAAACTCAAATGATGTGAACTATGAAGGCAATGCAGTAGGTGATATGAGGGAGGCAGCAACACACCACACTTCCTGGTTCCTTCCATCTCTGTTGTAGGAGAGTTGATTTTTCCTCCATAACTGAAGAGCAGCCTTATGTGTAAAATGGAACCTTGAAAACTAGCATCAAATATGTGACAAATAGATAATTTATCACCCGGAAGCCACAAGGCATACACCCAAGTTTGTGCTTCTCTGAAAGTTTTATTACAATCATCATGCTAAGTGAAATAAGGAAGACTCAGAAAAACAAGGGACATCTGTTTTCTTTTGTGAGTAGAAGGAAATCTTAGCAGCATTTAATGAAAAAAAAAAAAAAGAGGCCATGAACTTGAAAGCAAACAAGGAGGTGTTTAAGGGAGGCGTTTAAAAAGGAAAGAGAGGAATGATGTAATTAAATTATAATATCAAAAGTAGAATAAATTAATTTTAAAAAGAGACCTGAAAATAGAAAAGTTTACTTAGTCAAAGAGGAAATGGATCATTAGGAGAAGCAAAATAACACAAGCAAGTGTGATGTTGGTAAATAGGACAAAAGTACATAATAAACGTGTACAAAAATGTCATAATGAAACACCCTATTCTGTCTAGTAATCATCCATAACTACAAAACTTATCACACATGAAAGAATACTACATGACTTTTTTCAGATAAAAATTATGTTTAAATTTTATGATCCTGTGTGTGTGTGTGTGTGTGTGTGTGTGTGTGTGTGTGTGTGTGTGTGTGTCAAATACCATTTCCTCTGCAGAGGTCAGAGAAAAATTTTAGGGATTAGTTTTCTACTACTTTGAGTGCTAGATAACAAACTCAGGTTGTGCAACAAGTATCTTTACCTGCTATACAATCTTGTCAGTCTGCTGGTCTGAGAAACAACATATTTAATCTGCTACATAAGAGAGAAGTTTTTATCTTGGGCATCTCCTATCAAATTCTTGTGCACCAAATTGTGACCGTTGAACACAGGAACTATTTTTATACTTTTGAATTACTCTAGAAACACATGCTTCCAGATCTACAACAGTGTGGTCTTTTGAAATTTTCAGATTTTACAGTGCGAGAATGAAATAAGGAACATTTTTTATCTCAAAGAACGCCCTTTCTTTGATTTGTCATCCATGCAGATCAGTGTTCTGTGGGAAACTACAAGTGTCCTTTGAGAATCCCAAGGTCTTATAACTAAGATGTTTCTGTAAGTTTTAACATTTCAATTATTTCTCAGTCACTTTAAGTGATTAAAAAGGCTCTGAGGGAAAAGCCTGCAATAATGTAACTTATTACTTATCTACAGAAATTTGACATGAATTTGATTTCTTTGTTTCCAGTGTAATGAGGTAACCAGTTTTTATAACTACTAAATAAAAGAATGTAAACAGTTCCATACTGGAAACTCAATAAATATGTTTTCCATTATTATGGTCAAAATTCATCTATGGAAACAATATCAAAGTGAATAGGATATCCACTATATTATTTTTTGCCATTTTCAAAACTGATCAGCCAGTTTTAAAACACTCATATCTGTTTTAAAAGGAGATAATTCTATGTTTTTAGAATCTAGGTAATTTCAGCTGATAATTTTTTCTGACACACATAATTAAATACCAAATTAAAATATGTGGTGAGTAGAAAATTGATAATAGACTATGCCTGCCAAACTTCTGGGATATCAGTGTGTGGTCATGGATTCAGTTCAGTTAACGGAATAATTGGATTCCAATCATTTACTCTTGATTACAATTTTGTCCTCTGTTCTCAGGTTCACCTGGCATACCAGTACAATTGAAGCTAGATTTCCAAAATCCCACCTCAAAATATATCTGAGCAAAATCCATTATTTGATTAAGAGTTTTACTCATGTTTCTATACATTATTTTCAAAGCTTACAGTAACACAGTTGACATGTCACCAAGAGATTTAGCTTCAGTGACTTTTTAATATAAAATAGCATATCTAAAAATCATTGCATCAATGGATTTGTTGGAGTTGAAGATCAAAGTGCGTGATTAAAACTGGAAAGACTTTTCTCCCTTATAAATTTCTATTTAATATCTACGAAAACTACAATAGTAATTGTTTGAAGGTAGTTTAATTCCTTTAGACAAAAAGCGTTCTCTATATATGTGCTCTTCAGACTATTAGATACTTTGATTAGCTTATGAGCAGAAAGAGCATAACATTACTAAGACATGTACTTAAAGTATTGTCAGTACAATATAAGTGGATTTATATTACTGAAGCTCACTGTTGATCAATAGAGTAGTATTGTTTTGATCACACACAAGCTGTTTCCAGAAGGCATGTTATATTCTTATCATCATACAATATATTTTAGAATCATCTCTGTTTCTGTAGAAAGTGTCTGAAACTAATTATGAAGTAAAAAATTTTACCTATCCCATAGTTCTGAATGTCTAAAAGCAAGACAGGATAGTCATATTGGACAAGGCCTTGTGCTACCTTATAACAGCAGATAGTCACAAGAGAAAGCTGAAACATTATAAACTGAAACATAGAATGTGACCTTGCCTTTTGATCCACATTCTGGTAACTGATCCAAGTAACTGATCTTGTATTTAGAGAACAAGATATCACAAACATCCATGAAGTGTCACATAGACCACCATGAATCTGTTCATGAGCTCTCTTAAACTAAACACCTCTTACATGTCCCACATCTATCAAAAGAGTCACAATGAAATCAAACATCTTACTTTATAGCAAACAAATCATAATTCTCTAAGTCACTAAATATAAGGCCAAATAGCAAATAGGGAAAACTTTAAAAACAAGGAAAAAATCTCTGCAAACATTTCCCTATGTAAAATCTCATTGCTTCTTCTCCATTGAACCTATAAATGCCACAGCTTACTATTCAAGCCACTTCAGAAAATGGACAAAACCCTGTCTCTAATCAGAGTATTCATGGACACTAAAATTCTATAAACAGAAATATTAGGTCATAGCAACATTGACATTCCTAAAATTCTTCTGGCTTTAAGTCAGAGTGTTATTTGGTAAATGTCTTCTTTTATATATTTAATTATGTTTTCAGTGTTTTTTTTAAGTATACTGCTTTAAAATTTTCAAGTCACCAAGCAACCAGTTATAAAATTAATATATTAGACTTTTTTACTTACTATTTTCAAAATAAAAAGAAATAACCACAATTTAGCAATGTTAAGTATTTTTTCTTCTATCTGTTAGTAGAATTATTAGACTTACGTAAAGGCAGTGGCTGGGGCTAACTTCTCTAAGAATTTTCTAGTCAAGTTATAACTCACATTTACTCAGGTTGTGGAGTGAATACAATACCTTGTGGCCCTAAAAGAGAAAGCTCTGAATATTTCTTAGCTCTCAGCTGGCAGTTACTCTAAATTACAAAATACTACCTTAGGTCCTCTCCAAAACCCTGATCGTATCTTAAAGTACAAAATGATTTCTCTTCTGGAAGGTTTTTGCTAACGTTGTTATTTTCTCTTAAAGGGCTTTTAAATCTC
The DNA here is from genome assembly GCF_011762505.2 of Arvicanthis niloticus. Classification (NCBI taxonomy): domain Eukaryota; kingdom Metazoa; phylum Chordata; class Mammalia; order Rodentia; family Muridae; genus Arvicanthis; species Arvicanthis niloticus. The sequence goes on along the minus strand of NW_023046001.1, from coordinate 42,463 downwards.
CCTTCTAAGAATCTACTTGTTTAGGTAGTATTAATAAAGAAGAATAACCATATTTTTAAATTTTATTTATTTTTGCTTACTTTACATCTCCCTTACTGATCCACTCACAGGCAACCCCCATCCCCTTCTCCTCTGAGCCTGTGCCCCCGCCCCTGATACCACCCAAACATGGCACTTCAGAGGCTAGGTGCATACTCTCCCACTGCGTTTAGACTAAGCATAGTAGACACACATAGGAAACACAATGTATTGTTTAAATATTCATACAGGAAACTAAAGAGAAAAAAAGGAATGAAGAAGAAAAGAAAAAGTGAAAAGGAAAATAAAGATATGGTCATTTTATTTATATATATGATTCCTAGTTGCTAGCTACTCACTTAGCTAAAACATACCTATGGTTTGGTTTGCACTATCAATTTTAACTATGCGTGTTTGTATGTGAGTGTGTATATATATATATATGTATATGTATATTCATATTTATAATATATGAATAAAAGAGGCCTTATCATTTTAAAACTTATTTATTTAAAAGATATTATTAAAATGTCAGTCATTTTCTCAAAAATGATTCATGATATTTAATGAACTCAAATTATAAAAAGTAGAAACAAAACATTCACCTCAAGGTTTTATATCATGTAGCTAACTGTAGTTTTATTCTGTTACCAAAAAAATGTGTTTGTGTGTGTGTGTCCATGCAGATGGCACATGTGTGTGCCTATAAGGGAAATTTTTATTCTTACTTAGAAATGCTGTTCTAGATATTATAATTTAGAAAGGGAATATATAAATTATATACAAGATTGTAAGTAATATATTGAAAACTACTTTTAATGTTATATTTTAGTCTTTACTTGTGTGTAAGTGTGATATGCCTAAGTTCATAAGTATGCAGATAAGTGCCACTCCAGAAAGGGTATGAGATTCCTTAGAGTTAGACTTACAAGTGATTATAAACCATGTAATGTGGGTGCTGGAACAAACTCGGCTTCTCTCTAAGAGCAACAAATGTTTTTAATTGTTAAAGCAACTTTTCAGATCCTGAGAAAATATTTTTGTGCTAAGGTTAATTATCTAATTTGATTACAGCATATTGTATACTTGTGTCAAAACAGCACATTTGATTCTGTGTAAAATTACTAGTTACCTTTTATAAGTTTACTCATTTCATTATTGCAAACAGTCTCAGGATGGGGATTTGTAACACAGGGAAACTATACAGCAGGTCTAATATTGTCTACCTACTAAGGGAAGAACTAGTATCCCAAATAGTCTGTATCTAGAACTTCTTTGTGAAAATATCACACTCACTAGTTTTCAAGTATAATAATCTAAATTATTTTTCAAGTTCTTTAAAGTAAAAGGAAAAATCAAGGTTATTTGTTTAAAAATTCTTAGATTAAGGATGCACAACACAGATTATTGGTGGATAATCAGCAGCTCAACAGTTTGTTTACTGGAATGTGTCATGAAACATTGGCTCTAAGGAATACTGAAAGTTATAACGTAAAACTGAACGTAGTGCTCAATGTGTTGGAAAGCACATCAAAATTCAAACTTATCCCTTTCATGTAGAATTTCTCAGAATACTTGTTTTTATTCTATTCTTGATTACACAGCAAATTATCTTTTTCCACTGTACTGCTTTGGACAAACAGTGATGTGTTAAAAATTTTTTAAAAAAAGAGTATTTTCATTTTATTTTATTTTCTTCTTATTTATTTTTATTTCATGTATTACATCCTGACTACGGTTTCCTCTCCCTCCCCTTCTCCCAGTCTCTCCCTTACCTTTCCTTTCCCCAAAACTCACTCCTCATCCACCTTCCCTCAGAAAAGAACGGGCCTCAAATATATCAGATGTAATTTCTAGCTTCTTTTATTTGAACTTTGGGATGGTTCATTTTATCAACCAATCTGAGGATCCCTGACTGTGATCCTGCTGAAAAGAAGCAACTGACATTCCTTAAATGCCATGATCAGCTTCCCTCCAAAATTCACAAGATGATAAATTCTTCAGACCCTAGGAGGAAATTCTGTTCTAAACATGTAAAATAGGAGTTCAAATGTTAAACACATAAAAACACTCCTAACACTAGGGTAACAATGAAACTGCCAATTTTACTTGCTGGAAGAGGGAAAAACTTTTTGCCAACAGAGCAAAACAGAGTGTATCAATCACTCCAGAGCAGATCTCGTGTTCAGGAGTAGTTGACTAAGATGTAATAGAGTCCACAGGTTTGTTTTATTGTTTGGTTGGTTCAGTTCTCTCTCTCTCTCTCTCTCTCTCTCTCTCTCTCTCTCTCTCTCTCTCTTGGTTTTATTTTGTTGTTATTGTTTTATTTTGGGATGTGTGTGTGAGTGTGTGTGTATGTGTTCAGTTTAATGTTTTGGGGGGAGGGGTTGGTTTGGTTTTTGTTTATTTTGTTTACTTTTTTCTTTTAAGGTAATGTATTTTGTTTTCTAGGATTTGGACATTTTGTTGTTGTATTGCGTTTTTGGTATTGTTTGGTTTGGGTTTTTTTTTTGAGAAAGAACTTAAAGTTCAGTGGGTAGGAAGGAGAAGAATCTGGGTGAATTTGGAGGATAAGAAAATATGATCAAAATACATTTACATACAAAATTTGTTTTAAATAATAAAAATATTTAAAAGAATAAAGAGGTAGAGAAATTTTAAAAACCATGATTATGGGTGTCTATAATGTACATTCCACAAAAGAAAGGATCTTTTATATTAAAAATAAAAAAAGAAAGAAGAAAAAACTTCTGTTTACTTAAAGTATGAATATTTAGAGCAAGTGAAAATATTGCAAAACTAGAGTCACCAAAATATTAACACTTATAAAAATCCATAACAAAGCATGATACATAGTAGGTGCAATAAAGTGTATTACAAAGTAATGTAGCATAAAATTGTTTTTCTAGTAAGTATAAAGAGAGCCTTACATGTTCCAAAAAAGTCGATGGTACATGGTCACATGTGCTACGTACTACAGCTGTATTCTCCCCACTACTATGTAAGACTAGGTAGGAGAGTCAGCTGAGACAAGAATATATGATAAGACTTCCATCTTTAAATGCTTGTGGCTTGTCCTCATCTTAATCCTTCTACCTCCTATTGAGGCAAATTCTACAAAGATGTCTCTCTTTTATGAGTAAACATACAGCATTTGTACATTTATTAAGAAAATTAACACTAAAAACAGGAGCTTGCTGCTCAGAGCATTGTACACAAAATGATAACTCCATTATTTTTATCGAAACATGTTATTGTAAACTCCAATGTTAATCAAATGATAAGCCTGTGAAAATTTATATTCTTGCTCATCTGCACTGAGAAAACTCATTTCCATTTTCTGTCTTCCTCTTCTACCCCCATGTAGAGATCATGATTCATTGAGCTTTGCCCAAGTATCTAATGAAAGAAAGCAAAAGATATATCTCCATAGCATTGTGAGATACAAATTACACATACTAAACTTTTGCCTGCTTACTCTGGACTAAATAGTTTTATCTTCTTCATGTCTTGGTAAAGATTTCTTTCTGGAAAACAGTCAGAGGCCAGGTTTGATGACTCATACCTTTAATCCCAATATTCAGGAAGAAAAGATAAGAAGGTCTTTCTGAGTTCAAGGCCAGTCTTGTCTGTATAGCAAATTTTAAGTAAGTCATGCCTGTATAGTCAGACACAGCTTCAAAAATACACAAACAAATAAACCCAAAATAACAACCATAGAAATTATTACAATATACCATCAAAATCTGTTTCATGATGAGAGTAGATTAGAAAGCAATGTGATTATTCTTGATTATTCTTGTGTTGGCATCTACGTAGTGTCTGTTATTGATTACACAGTCACTAAACGTCATGTTAAAAACAAAACAAAAATAAATGTAACGCTGCAATATGGTGTTGCACATATATGAACCGATCCTTTACAGTGTGAAAGCAGGAAGCTCAGAAGTCCCACACAGCTTTCAATTCCACAGCCAGTTTGAGGCCAGCCTTTTGTAAAGGAGATCTTCTTGATGCTTTTGTTTGTTTGATTGATTGTTTAGCTGGTTGGTTGGTTTTGGTTTTGTTTAAATATTTTCCCCAAAATATGAATGACTACAGAAAACGGGTGACTGGTCATTTTTTTTTGCTGAGAAGAGAAGCAAGATGCTTTCACTTCAAGAATATAGAACTTAGCCATCTAAATCAAACCATTTCTGCTTTCCACTACTGCACCATATTGAGTAATTTCAAGAAAAAAAAATGATGCTCAAGAACAAAATGGTTGGTGAACAGCACAAAAATAAGACCTTGGTTGTCAGCACTACAGCAACTCATCAGGAACAGTCAATATCATCTTTATCCTGAATGTCAAGTATGCCTTCAGTGAAATAAGATAATACTTCAGTTATATTGACAATATTTTCACAACACACACACACAACTAACATTCTACTAAGATTTATTCTTTTGTACCATGATTACCCCAAAGAAAAGTTATATATAACATAGTGTAAAATACAAACTCTTGTGTTATTTGTATTTTATGCAAACATAAACTTCCTCTCTCACCCCTCTCTGTCCCCTCTTCTGATGACTACTTTCTTGTTACTATTTTACAAAATGCGTACTATTAATCATTGTAATAAAGAATCTTCTTGTTCATAACCTCATTCCTTCCATACTGAAAGAATGGTTAGGAATTTCGCTGCTCTTTTCTAGAGTCACAACCATTATAGCAATCACACTTCCTGAGCCTGTGCACATATTATATCCTCATGCAAGGAACTACAAAAGAAAATTACATGCAGCTCTGTGAGAAAGAGAAATACAGTATTGGAAACTTGCCTTTTGCATTTAAACTGCCCTCCTTTAGTCTTTATGAGAGTAATGCTTTGAATATTCACAGTTACAGAGAAGGTAATAATCATGTGAATTTTAAAGATATTTAACTTGTAATAAAGAAATTTTAAATTTGCTTTTAAATGATTTTTTTCAAAGATATTTAGAGAGCCAAGCAGTTTGCAGATTTCCTCTGAGCGCCCTTTTGCTCCTCTACTCGTACCCACTCCTGCTTCAGCTCCCTCCACATTCTGCTGCAATCTGAAACAGAGACTTTTGCAAACTTCTTCCCTGTGACAAAAAATATGTATAAAAGTAGTAACTACAGAAAATGATTATGGTGCCTGCATTTTTCTCAATAAGTTTCATCATAAGTAGATGCTACAAAGACATAGACACAGAATTGTTGCTGCCAAGTAGATTGTGTGACTCTTCTCCAGTTTTAGCTAAAAGTATGATGTTTTTCTGCTATATTTAGCATTTCTTCATTATATAGAGAAACTATAAGTGACTAGAACAGACAAATAATGTGAATGAATAGAAATCATTTCTAACATATCTCTGCTCTGGAATGCCCTATGATATTCACCATGATACAACTGACAATTATTTTGAGTCAACTTTACTTCTTAATCTGTGGACTTGACAGAAGGAAAAGTTTTTATAGATCATTTAATTTTCTTGGAAGTTGGTGCAAATTTGAGGTTATTTTCTGTATTTTATTTTGTAAAAAATATTGCCAGTTTTGGTTTTAGTGCAATAATTTGAAATTTGTTCATGTAATACCAAAGACCAGTATACACATTGTAAATATTAAGTTCTGTTTAAAACAAAAAGGATTCTGTGTTTCTCTGTAAACATTTAATGAATTTATAAATAGTTTCTATTAACTGGGTATCAGAGAAATATTACATACATATTATCTCTATTTGTTCTCAAAAATCATTAAAATATCTTAAAGATCATTTCTCAAATAGCATCTTTATTTGACAATTAAATATTGACTAAGTAATTAGCTAAATACACCCAATTCTGATTAAATTTCACCTGCTTGTTTATTTACAACTTATTTTTCTTTTGCTACCTTACTTCAAAGCTATTAACTAAAAAAAAATATAGCTAAAACATGGAAATTTTTAGGATTTTTCAAAATTAGAAAAGAAGATAATATAAATGCTAAAACTCAATAAGCATAGGATATGAGTCAATTGTTGTTACATATATGTACATATATATGTGTTTATGAGTATTTGCACATGTGATGTTTCAATATATTAACTCCAAAAATATAAAAGGGTTAATAAGACCATATAAAATCCAAAGTATAAAAAGTGAATCTTAGAGTATAAAAATTTAATTCAAATTGACAGAATTCATCATATTTTTCACAAACATAGTATTGTGTAAGTTAAAAGTAGGTTCAATAACTAAGCCACATTGACATTTTCAGGTGTTTTGGTATACATGTTCCAGGTGCAGACAGGCTGAGCTCAGAGCCATCTCAGGAATTTACTACTTAGGCTGGCTTTGGTGAAATAATTTCAGTTTTTAATTGGTCTTATCTGTGAAATAAAATAAGTCATTTGGTGACTAAAGAAGACACGGTTGTAAAAATACCTGCTCAGTAGAAAGCACTATATAAGTATTTACTATCATTGTCTGTGGTGGTGCTTTTAGGTTAATTTGTAACTCTACAAAAGCATGCAATAGAATATTGAACACATTTTTTGGAGGGGAATATTCATGGTCAACTTGACTTAAATTATTGACAGCCTATCCAGTGACTAAAATAAACGCTATTTTGTAAGGTTTTTTTTACTGCAATTATGTTATTAATGCAAACACAATAGGACTAATACACATATGAATTCAAAGATTGTGGCAGTATGTAACAAAACCAGCACTGGATGAAACCAGAAAATATTACCCCTAACAGATAAACTATTTACTACTGATAATTGTTGGGAAGGGGAAATCAGTTTCTCCAATGGTATGTGACTACTGAGCACTACGACTCAGAATAGTTGGTCAGTACCAAATGCATTTCATTGTTTGTATGTAGTTTTTGAGTTGGTTTAGTATGTTTTTTTTCATATTGGGTTTATTACTTGACTTTTGCTTTCTTTGCAATGAATAGGATTGGAGAGACAGAGAGATAGGAAAGAGAGAGGGAGGGGGAGAGATAGATGAGTAAGAAACTAGGAGGATCTGGGAATAGTAGAGGAGAGGAAAATATAATCAAAACATCTTGGATAAAGCATTTTAATTATTTTCTTTTTACTTTTTTGATATTATAACTACATCATTTCACACTTTTCTTTTCTCCCTCTAAATATTTACATATATTCCTGTTTGCCATTATTCAAGGTCATGCCATCTTTTTTCTTAATTCTTGTTGGACACACCACACACACATACACATACATACACACACACACACACACACACACACACACACACACACACACATACACACACACACAACATATATTCCTAATTATGTAAATACAACCTGCACAGTCTGTATAGTGTCACTTGGTGTGTGTTTTTAAGGTTGACTCTTTGGTATTGGGTAACCAGTCTTCCCTTGGGATGGCTATTTCTCTCATTCAACATTTTTTAGTTTTCTGTAGTTCTGTGAGCAGTGGCTGAGGCCTAGTAGACTATCACTCTCTCCTTTAAAATCTTTAAAATTGCCTTCGTTATCGATGTGTGTTGTGTATACTTTATCTTGCTTCACTGTTTACCTTATTTTTTAATTTTTCTTAAATTTATTTTTCTCATGTACTACTTCCCATCAGTTTCTATGTTTAATCAAAATAATAAACCTTATAAACAAAGTATCAAGATAACAATTATACAAGAATATGGATCACACATAAATAGTGGAAATATAGGTTTTTTAGAAGACATCTAGGACACATGAATCTAAACTGATCACAGAACTCCACTGACACATGAGACAGCAAAATAGCACAATAAAAAGAATGTCCAACACACTGAGGGTGTTATACCATTTATGAAAAGGTGACAAAAATGCATCAAAATTTGTCCATAATACATAAGTGCCTCCTCAGTTTGCACCAATAGTTACAAGGAATAATTCATTATACAATTAATAGACTTTAAGCTATACTATGGAGCAATAGTGATAAAAACTGCATGATATTGGTACAGACACAGGAAAGTAGATCAATGAAGTAGAATTGAAGACCAATAAATGAACCCACACACCTATGGTTACTTGATTTTTACAAAGAAGCTAAAACCATCCAGTGGAAAAAAGACAGCATATTCAACAAATGATGCTGGTTCAACTGGAGGTCAGCATATAGAAGAATGCAAATCAATCCATACTTATTTCCTTATACAAAGCTCAAGTCCAAGTGGATCAAGAACCTCCATATAAAATCAGATACTCTGAATGTAATAGAAGAGAAATTGGGGAAGAGGCTTGAATACTTGGGCACAGGGCAAAACTTTCTGAACAGAACACAAATGGCATATGCTCTAAGATCAATAATTGACAAATGGAACCTCATAAAATTGCAAGGTTTCTGTAAGGCAAAAGACACTATCGATAGGAGAAAATGGCAACCAACAGATTTGAAAGAGATCTTTTCCAATCCTAAATCTGAGGGCCAATATCCAATATATACAAAGAATCCAAGAAGTTAAACTCTAGACAATAACCTTATCAAATAACCTTATTAAAAATGTAGTACAGAGCTAAACAAAAAATTATCAATTGAGGAAACTTGAATAATTGAAAAGCACCTAAAGAAATGTTCAACATCTTTAGTCATCAGGAAAATGCAAATCAAAACAACACTGAGATTCTACCTCAAATCAGTCAGAATGGCTAAGATCTAAAATTTAGGTGATAGCAGATGCTGGCCAGGATGTGGAGAAAGAAAAACACTCCTCCATTGTTGGTGAGATTGTAAGCTGGTACAACCACCCTGGAAATCAGTCTGGTGGTTCCTCAGAAAATTGGACATAGTATTACCTGATGACCCAGCTGAGTGAGGTAACCCAAACACAAAAGCTTACACATGATATGTACTTACTGGTAAGTTTATATTAACCCAAAAGCTCACAAATGCCCATAATTCAACTCACAGATCATATGGAGCTTAGGAAGAAGGAAGACCAGGGTGTTGATGCTTCAGTCCTGTCTTGAGGAGGGAACAGATTCACCATGGGAGATGGAAGGAAAGGGAGATCTGGGAAGGAGATAGGAGAGGGAGGAAATAAGTGGACAGTATCAGGAACTAGAGAAGCTGTGGGAGAGGTACTGAGGGTCAGGAAATCGAACAAAATTATGTAGCAGGAAAGTGAGGAATTGGTGATAACCGCTAGATGGTCCCAGATACAATGCAAACGTGAGGCTCACAGGATGAAACAAGGATGACTTTAGCTGAAATGCACAGAGAAGGAGGAGAGAGAACCTGTTGTGACCAATTCCAGTAGATAGGCATGGCCCCTACTTGAGGGATGTGGCCATCCACCAATTTCAAAGTTTTTAACCCAGACATGTTTCTGTCCAAAGGAAGAACAGGGACAAAAATTGAAACAGACACAGAAGGATGGACCAACTAGGAACTGCTCCACCTAGCAATCCATCATGTCTGTAGACACCAAACAACATTGTTGCTGTGATCAAGAACTGCTTGCTGACCGGCACCTAGTATTGTAGTTCCTTGGGAGGTCTAGCTAGCAAATGAGCAATGCAGATATTGATGCTTGGATCTATCCATCAGACTGAGCTCAGAGAACCTGTTGGAGGGCTGGTAGAAGGACTGGAGGAGCTGAGGGAGATTGCAACCCCATTGGAAGAACAACATAGGTTGGCCTGACCACCTAGTGCTCCCAGAGTCTAGACCACCTACCAATAAGTGCATATGGCATGATCCATGGCTCCAGATATATATGTAGCAGCAGATGGCCTTACCTGTACAGTAATGGGAGGAGTGGCCCTTAGTTCCAAGGAGGTTTGATACCGCAGAGTAGGGAGATGCTAGAGTGGTGTGGTGAGAGAGTGTGAGTGGGTGGGAAGCACCCTCATACAGGCAAAGGGGATCAGGAAGGGCAGATGTGGGATGGGGTGGTGGTAGAGGTGTAACTGGAATGTGATATATCATGGGATTAGGTGTTGGTGGAGGGGTTACTGGGAAGTGAGATATCATTTTAAATTTAAACAAATGGAATGATTAATAAAAATAAAAAATAAAAATAAATAAAAGTAAACAAAATAAAACATTTGCTAGAAAAAAAAGGTGTTCTACTATGCTTAGTCAACATATTACAATTGTATTTTCTTCTGTCTCACTAAACAGTTCATCCCTTTCTTCTTTTCATTCTTCCTTCATGTGTTAAGCAACTGTTATTGAATCATCCTCAAATGTGCTATGTGATTGCTCCTCCTCTTCCTGAATATGCTAGAGGATATGAGACTCTTTGTTGGTGTTTATAATGCAGATAGATTCTCTACTACTTATGCTAGCTTATTCCAGGCAGCTTTTACTTTTAGAAACATATCATATAGCTGTTTGCACTGTTAGTAGATTACATATATACTCCTGAATGTCAGAGACAGCTTAAATAAGCTATTCTCCAATATATGTGGAATGTCAACTTGTCTATCAGACCTTCCAGGAAGACCTAATAACAATTCTCTTCAAACTATTCCACAGAATAGAAACAGAAGGAACAATACCCAATTCGTTCTATGAAGCTACAATTACACTCATACCTAAACCTCACAAAGACCCTACAAAGGAGAACTACAGACCAATCTTTCTTATGAATATCGATGCAAAAGTACTCAATAAAATTCCTGCAAACCAAATCCAACAACACATCAAAGCAATCATCCATCATGATCAAGTAGGCTTTATCCCAGGAATGCAGAGAGGGTTCAATATTCTGAAATCCATCAATGTAATCCACTACATAAATAAACTCAAAGAAAAAAACCACATGGTCATCTCACTAGATGCTGAGAAAGCATTTGACAAAATTCAACATCCCTTCATGTTAAAAGTCTTGGAAAGATCAGGAATTCAAGGGCCATACTTAAACATAGTAAAAAGCAATATACAGCAAGCCAGTAGCCAACATCAAACTAAATGGAGAGAAACTTAAGCAACCCCACTAAGATCAGGGACTAGACAAGGCTGCCCACTCTCACCTTACCTATTTAATATAGTACTGGAAGTCCTAGCTAGAGCAATTAGACAACAAAAGGAAGTCAAAGGGATACAAATAGGAAAGGAAGAAGTCAAAATTTTACTATTTGTAGATGATATGATAGTATACTTAAGTGACCCTAAAACTTCCACCAGAGAACTCCTAAACCTGATAAACAACTTTAGCTACATGGCTGGATATAAAATCAACTCAAACAAATCAGTAGCTTTCCTCTATTCAAAGGATAAACAGGCTGAGAAAGAAATTAGGGAAATGACACCCTTCACAATAGCCACAAATAAAATAAAATATCTTGGAGTGAATCTAACCAAGCAAGTGAAAGATCTGTATGACAAGAACTTCAAGTCTCTGAAGAAAGAAATCAAAGAAGATCTCAGAAGATGGAAAGATCTCCCATGCTCCTGGATTGGCAGGATTAACTTAGTAAAAATGGCCATCCTGCCAAAAGCAATCTACAGATTCAATGCAATCTCAATCAAAATTCCAAATCAATTCTTCAAAGAAATAGAAAGAGCAATTTACAAATTCATTTGGAATAACAAAAAACCTAGGATAGCAAAAACTATTCTTAACAATAAAAGAACTTCTGGGGGAATCACCATCCCTGACCTCAAACTGTACTACAGAGCAGTAGTGATTAAAAACTGTATGGAATTGGTACAGAGACAGACAGGATGATCAATGGAAGAGAATTGAAGACCCAGAAATGAACCCGCACACTTATGGTCACTTGATCTTTGACAAGGGAGCTAAATCCATCCAGTGGATAAAGGTCAGCATTTTCAACAAGTGGTGCTGGCTCAACTGGAGGTCAACATGTAGAAGAATGCAAATTAATCCATTCTTATCCCCTTGCACAAAGCTCAACTCCAAGTGGATAAAGGACCTTCACATAAAGCCAGGTACACTGAAAATATTAGAAGAGAAGTTGGGAAAGACCCTCGAATACCTAGGCACAGGGGAAAAGTTCCTGAACAGAACACCAGTGGCTTATGCTCTAAGATCAAGAATCGACAAATGGGACCTCATCAAATTACAAAGCTTCTGTAAGGCAAAAGACACTGTCAACAAGACAAAACGGCAACCAACAGATTGAGAAAAGATCATTACCAATCCTACATCTGTTAGAGGGCTAATATCGAATATATACAAAAAAATTCAAGAAACTAGACGCCAAACAACAAAATAACCCCATTAAAAATGGGGTACAGAGCTAAACAAAGAATTCTCAACTGAGGAAACATGAATGGCGGAGAAGCACCTTAAGAAATGCTCAATATCCTTAGTCATCAGGGAAATGCAAATCAAAACAACACTGAGATACCACCTCACACCAGGCAGAATGGCTAAGATCAAAAATTCAGGTGATAGTAGATGCTGGTGAGGATGTGAAGAAAGAGGAACACTCCTTCATTGTTGGTGGGGTTGCAAGCTGGTACAACCACTCTGGAAGTCAGTCTGGTGGTTCCTCAGAAAATTGGACATAGCACTACCTGAGGACTCAGCTATACCACTCCTGGGCATATACCCAGAAAATGCCCCAACATATAACAAAGACATATGCTCCACTATGTTCATAGCAGCCTTATTTATTATAGCCAGAAGCTGGAAAGAACCCAGATACCCTTCAACAGAGGAATGGATACAAAAAAATGTGGTACATTTACACAATGGAATATTACTCAGCTATTAAAAATAATGAATTTGAGAAATTTTTAGGTAAATCAATGGAACTAGAAAATATCATCCTGAGTGAGGTAATCCAATCACAAAAGAACATACATGGTATTTGCTCACTGATAAGCGGAGATTAGCCCAAAAGTTTGAAACAACAAAGATTCAACTAACAGACCATATGAAGCTCATGAAGAAGAAAGGACAAGTGAGGATGCCTAGGTCTTTCTTAGAAGGAGTACCTAAATACCCAAGGGAGCAAATATGGAGACAAAGTGTGGGTCAGAAACTGAAGGGGAGGTTGTATGGAGACCATTCCACCTGGGTATTCATTCCATGTGCAGTCACCAAAAATAGACGCTGATATGGATGTCAGGAAGGGAAAGCTGACAGCAGCCTGATAAGGCTGTCTCCTTTGAGTTCCCCCAGAGTCTGACATACCCAGAGGCAGATACTCACAGCTAACCATTAATCTGATCAAAGGTTCCCAATGGAGAAATTAGAGAGTAAACTGAACGAGCCAAAAGGGTTGGTGACCCCATGAGGAGAGCAACAATACCAACCAGCCAGAACTCCCCAGGGTCTAAACCACCAGCCTAGGAGCACATATGGAGGGACACATGACTCCAGCTGTATATGTAGGGGAGGATGGCCTTGTTGGGCATAGTTGGGAGACGAGATCTTTGGTACCATGAAGGCTGAACACTGAGGGGGGGGGGATTCTGAGTGTGGGGAGGGGGATTGGGGGGTAGGTGGGTAAACACCCTTATAGAACAGGAGGAGGGGGATGGGATAAGGGGTTCCTGGGTGGTGGGGGTAATGAGGTAAGAGGATAAAATTTGAAATGTAAATATTATATCCAATAAAAGAGGGGAAAAAAAAGAAAAGCAGTTAGAACCAACATCCTTAATAAAATGTCAGCCCTCTTAAAAAAAAAAACTATCTTGATACTAAAATTTATTTTGAGAACCGTATATTGCACAATGATCAGCCTTGGTGTATCTACTCATCAGGCAAGCTGGGCAGACCTGCTCAAACCTCTGAGGTCCAAGAATTCCATCTGGATGCCGTGAAGACACAGCATCAGAGGCTTATCAATTTGCTCTTCCCCCCACTCCTCTTCTAATATCTCAATGCCCATAATCAGCTTGAAGAAACTAATGGAGAGTCAGTGCCCCTATTCCTTGGGCTTGGGGACTAAGGTGGTAAATGTTGGGCTGTCTTTCTAGGGAAAAGTAGTGCTTTTGTGGGAATAGAGAGGATTAGCTAGGGTTTATTGCATAGCCATAACCTATTAGTAGAAATCTGTACAATTATTATCAAGATGAAGATATAAATTCTTAAATGGCACCAATTTACTTTGATTACAAATTTTAAGGTTTTTATTGGTATGAGCTTCTTATTGATATAAAAGTTAGATGAATATTGTTACTCTCATAGGCATTATACCAGTATAACACATTTATAATGTCAACTTGAAAGCTCTATTATTACCAATACATGTTACTTGTTTTTTTTTAAAAAAGAGATTTATCTATTAATTTTATATTTAAAAGGCCTATTATTGTTACTATTAAATCACAACATTATTTTAAATTTTTTAATGTTTTCACCATTCAGTGAAGTACTTGAGATGAAAATTTCACTTCTAATTTTCATGGTGGGATCAAATGAGAAAAGTATCAACAAATGTTATTTAAATACTTATTTTAAAAAGCATGTCTTTTACTTTCAAGTTATCTTAGAGAACTTGTAGTTAACTTTCTGTATGGTATTCTTACTTCTTTAGCTTACGGATAGGTAACATCTTGCAAGATTATACTTGCCTTGGAGTGACATTCTGACTTTCTGTCACTCACCATTAGTTTTCTATAGCCATGTGACAGCCTCAGCCAAACACATTTAGTGTTATATCAAAGTCTGTCATTGTTCTTGCCAAGGGCCTAAATTTAAAAGATGTCTGATTCTCAGAAAGCTGCTGAAATTCAATCAACACACACAGTGTCTGTTGGGATATTGGAGGCAGTAAGGATCAGATATCAAGAAAAGCAGGGTTTTATAAATGTTGCAAATGCTCAGGATGAGATTTTGATCTACAAAGATAGTTTTCTTTCTAATTAGAAACAAAGTCAACAATTTGGTAAGTATTGTAATCATATGTGTGTATGTTCATGGTTATATGAATACATAAATTTTTATGTTCATTACTCAAAAAATTTAGGTTCAAATGGAACAGTTTGTCATTAATGCTTGCAGAGACAAACAGAACCCTGGAACTTCTTTTAAAAGTCCCAAGTGGAAACAAGTATGTGTGGACCTTTTTTTTTTTTTAATGGATTCCAATACAGTTAAAAGATAGTACCCCAAACAAATACAGGTAAGATTTTTCTATTGTTTTTAATATTTAAGAAACTAAAAATGAATTCTATAGATGAAAGTAAAATGTTATTTATAAACAAGAATTTTAATGATACATTAAAAATAATAAATAAGTGTAAAAAGAAGAAACTGAGGTTAAAAGGCAATATGGTAAATTTAATTTATAAGTATCACTTTTTTTTGAGAGAGGGTTTCTCTGTATAGCCCTGGCTGTCCTTGAACTCACTCTGTATACCAGGCTGGCCTTGAACTCAGAAATCCACTTGCCTCTGCCTAAGTATCTTTGTTTGCTTTTCTCTTGATGTGATACCACAACTAAAAGCAACTTCAGAAGTAAGTGGTTTATTTTAGCTTATGGGTTACAGTCAGTCATTGAGAGAAGAGACAGTGAGAACTCAAAGTAAGGCCTAGAGTTAAGGACTGATCCACAAACCACTTAGAGAGAGACATTGCTTACTAGCTGGCTTTACCCTGGCTCACTTGTCTCCCTTTGTGGTGTAGCTCAGGCCCACTTGCCTGGCAATAATATTACCTACTAAGGACCAGATCCTCCTACATAAATTAGTAATTAAAAAAAAGTCCACACATACTGACACAGGCCAATAGAAACAATTCAACATTCGAAGTTCCTTCCAAATGTGTCAAGTTGATAACCCATCATGGTGATTTTAAGATAGTACAGATATCTAAAAACTATGCTACAAACATGGACAATTGCAATTACTCTAACTAAAAGTTTGAATAGCCAAATGTGGAAAGCAAAGTTCAGAGGAAAATGAAAAAATCATAATTTGTTTAACAGTTATTTAAAAGCTCAAATTTTCAAACATCAAGAAAAATATTAAAAACAAGTTGCAAAGACTTGGTCATATTGAATGAACAGAAAGCTAACACAAAATAGTTTAAAAAATAATTTTCAAATACAAAGTTGTTGAAAAGTTTCTTATGCTTAGGATCCAAACAATACTACCATTTATAACCAGTTTGATTGACATATTTTCTAGCTTTCTGAATTATAAAATGGAAGTAGATAGCTTTTCAACATCTTTATCTTTCTGTTTTCTACCCTTTTGTAATAAAATATTTGAAGATGAATAAATGCAGTTGGTTCAAACACAATAAAAATCAATATCAAGTCACCAATAATGTGTCCATGTCACATTAAGAAAAGAAAACAAAAAGTTCTCAAAATTTGAGAAACGAAGATATTCAACATTCTTAGTCAACAGGAAAATACAAATAGAGGCTGCTTTGTAATTTCATCTTATGCCAATCAAAAATAGCCAAGATCAATAAAACATGCTAGTCATGATTTGGAGAAAGGATAATACTTATTCATTGCAAGTGGGAGTACAAATTTATATAGCCCCTATGAAAATCAATATGGTGGTTCTTTACAAAGATTAGAATTGCTCTACTTCAAGGTCCAGCCATACAACTCTGGGGCACACATTCAAATAAGGCTTTATATTACAATGGAGACATGTGCTCAATCATGTTCACTGCTGCAATATTCATAATAGCCAGAAATTAGAAACAATCTACACATCCAGCAATGGATGAGTGTATAATAGAAATTTGGTATATATACACAATAGAATACTATTCAGCTCTAACAAAAAACAAAATTATGAAATTGACAGATAAATGAATGGAGCTAGGAGAAATCCTATATAATATATGTATAAAATCTAAATGTAGCCACCAATCAATGGGAGGACAAGTCCCCAACTGGACACATTTGCCACCAAGTAAAAACTCCAAGGCTAAGAATAGGTTACATTTAGTCAAGTCAATGGCTAGTAGGACTCATGGAAATGTTGAAACATCTCAAGCTATTGCAAAGGGTGTTGCTTGTTCTCCATAAACTGATGGTGAAACCCTAGTGCTAAAAACAACACTTATCTCACTGAACATAAAACAGTTGAACTGGTACATAATTAGGGCCTTCATACCTACTGACTGTGTTTATGGCACTAGAAGGTACTATATATAGTGCCCAGAGGCAAAAGATAACACCAACCCAATTACAAACCTTGTGATCTGTAATAATGATTTGTTTTCATGATATTCTTATACAATAGCACTAAGCTTGGGAGAGTGACCAACTACTCTCTCATTGGGTTGAAGGTGTACTCCATGCGATAGAACTTACACCCAACACCAATTAAGTGGGCAAAAACTCGAGACTGTATAGGCCATGGACCAAGGGGAAAATCAAATGCTTGCTAAAAGAACGTAGAAATAAAATGACTCCTAACAACTTTCTGCAATGACTATAGATTAGTACCTCATTAAGCCATAATCAGAGAAGTTTTATTTCTAGCAGTAGATGAGAACAAACACAGACACCCTCATCTTTATAAGTATAGAGTGAGAGATTTTGGAACACTCAATTTAGATGAAATGTCTTCACGTAATCTCTTCCTTCATTGTTCAGGTAGTTATGTAGAAGAGGAGTTTGGAAGATTGTAGGAATAAAGAAAGTTGGATTACTCTGAGGAAATAGTGTCTTCCAGACATGACAGGACTTTTGCGACATGCACTGATTTAAATCAAAAGGAAGACACAGTGCTAAAAGGGGGGAATTGGACACAGGCTTTCGGCCCTAAGCAAGAAGCTATCTCCAATTGTTATCCACTTTCAAGAAAAAATTATTTATTTTAAATAGAGTGTCAATGGTTATATTGACCACTCTTATGGATAGTCTCATAGCCAGCAATAAATGGTCAATACAAAATTAACTCAATGGTTTTATTGCATACTTGTCTCATATTGCTTTCTTTCTTTGGGCATTTTTTGTATGTTAGGTCTTCCAATTTTAAGTTTTTATGCATGTGTGTATGTGTCTATGTTTTGTGTTTTTATCCCTGTTCACTTTGTTTGCCTGTGCTTCTTATATTTCTTTTAATTTATTTATTCACTATACATCCTGATTGCTGGACATCCTCCCAATTCCCACCCCCACAGTCTTTTTCCCCTACCCCTTCGCTTCTCCTCTGAAAGAATGGAAGACCCCTGGATATCCCCCCAACCTGATACATCAAGTCTCTTCAGGACTAGGTGCTTCTTCACCCACTGAGGTCAGACAAGACAGCTGAGTTATGGGAACAGATTCACAGACAGGCAATAGCTTTAGGGATAGCTCCTGCTCCAGTTGTTCTGGACCCCACAAAGACTGAAAATATAACTATATTTTCAATTTTATTCAGAAACCTCTATATTGATTTCTGCCAGTTTATACTCCCACAAAAGGTAAGTAATAGTTCTTCTTCTCCATATCCTTGTGAGCATTTGGATTTTTGTTTGTTTTGTTTGTTTAGTTGGTTTGGTTTTCAAGACAGGGTTTCTCTCTGAAACCCTGGCTGTCCTGAAACTGGCTCTATGGACCAGGCTGTCCTGGAACCCACAGAGATTCACCTGCCTTTGCTTCCCAAGTGCTAGGATTCAAGGCATGTGACACCACCTCCCAATGTGTTTTATTATTTTTCTTAGCAACCAATCTAGCTAGGATGAAAGGGAATCTCAAAGAAGCTTGAATTTGCATTTCCCTGATAGCTACGAATGTCAAACCCTTTGGCAGAGTTAATCGACTATTTGTGTTTCTTTTTTTCAGATCTGTTCAGTTCATTGTTCCATTCACTGAGTGAAGATTTGTTTTCTTAGTATTTGGAATAAATGATCTTAAATGTTCACAAAAAAAAAAAAAAAAACTCAACACAGTTAAAAAAAAGTCTCTTGTGAGAGTCATGGCAATCTCTTAACTGTGACCCCTTGTAAAATCAAAATCAAAAAGCACATCACATCCTTGCAACACACAATAGTAAGAATATAATTTGCCATTCCAAAAAGGAGGAAATAGAGCATAGTGGGAGAGACTGAACCAAAGCAAGATTAAAAACCATAAAGACAATCACCAAACTATGCATCTCTCTATTTGATTTCAAAATATTCTGCAGATGTCCAACTCCTTTCACGTTGTTGGCTCCAACACCCTTCTTTTTCTTGGGCTAGTTCCTCACCTGGTTTGCAGCTTTCCTTGGCAGATATTTCTTAGGAGGCTCTGGCATTTCCAACATCTTGAGGTCTCCATGACAATCCAGGTGTAACTTCACAGCTTCACACAAAGACTTCCCTGTGCCTCTATGAAGAACATCTAGGATACAATTCTGGGATCAGAGGCTTTCTTTAGTCATGAGGAAATATTCCATAACCACTTTCTGATATCCTTGACACTAAAGACAGAACTACATGGCCAAAGCTGCTAACTTATAATGTTTTGTGGTGGTGGAACATGGACCCTAGTTCAATTTCATTTGAATTACCTTTCTGTTTTTGATGGGTTTCTTCACTGCTTAAGATTTTTTCATTATTTTTCTTTTTCATAAATTGAAAGCTTAACTGGGTGTGTTTTTACCCAGAGGCCATTACTCCCTTTATTCCATTTACCATGAGACATTTCTTTAAAATTTTATGTCCTTGAGCACTGGATTTGTTGACTATACTTCCTGGTGCTTTTTTTTATTCTCAATCTTTATGTTTTGTATTTTTCTTACTGAGTTTGTTCTTTTTCATTACAGATTTGCATAAGAGTAGCCACCAATATCTATAAGACAAAGTCAATATTAGGCTGGCTTGAAATCTTCTCTACCAATTCCACTAATCCTACACTCTTCATTTTAACTTTGAGCAGATTTTTTTTGGACAGGAGCAGCAAGCAGCCATATTCTTCACTAAAATATTGTAAATATGGTCCCTAGGTCATTTATTAATATTCTCATTTGAAATCTCTTGAGCCAGACTCTCACAATTGCTCTTAGAACAGCTTTCTTCCCTATTTCTACAAGTATTATACATTAAGACACACTTTTAGCTTTCAGCTGCCTTCCTAATCAAAACTTACAAAGTCTATATTCTACCACAAAAAGCATGGGTAGCCCTATCACAAGAACATCTCAGTCCCTGGCATTGTCTTCTTGCTTAGTCAGTGTTCTATTGTTCTAAAGAAACACAAAGCATAACAACTCTTGTAATGGAAACCATTTAATTAAGGTTTACTTACAGTTTCAGAAGATTAGTTTATTATTCTCATTGTGGGGAACATTGTGGCATGAAGTCAGTCATAGTGGCTATATCCAGATTGTCAGACAGCAGCAAGAGAGTCTGAACTGAGTGGTCTCCTGGTACATCAAACCCCACCTCTAGTACACTCTTCTACCAGCAAGTCAACACCTACATCAACAAGGCTATGTGTTGTAATCATTTCAAGTAGTACCTACCACTCTGTATGAGCTATCAAAGGCCATTTTCATAAAAACTATAAATTATCCATACGTTATATTCAACATTCCTGGTATACAATTACTTTTGACATTTTTTGGTTGGTTGGTTGATGATTGGTTGGTTGGTCTTTTTTTTCTGTGTTTTTTTTTTTTTTTTTTGCAAGAGAACTATGGAACATTTATGTATTATTATTGAGGCAGGGACATGAATGAGTATATAATTTAAGAGTACAGCATTGCATTAGCTTGAGTTGATTACATGTAAACTTATAGCATGGTAGGTTGATTGTTACATTGTACTCTTAAAAGTAGGCAAAGCAAACAGTCTGAATACACAACATGATCACATCCTTAAGTTTATGTCACCTCAAGGAGTATTATTAACTATTGTTTGTGATCCAGTAAATTTTCTGGTATTCTAGAAAATAAGACGTTTCTATCATAATGAATTGCCATGAATATTAATAAACCATAAGAAGAACTTAAATGAGGGTGACAGCAAAAACTAAAAAGTATAAAAATAAACACAAAAACATAAGAAAAGTAATATAATTGAAGATATTACTTTTATTGAAGTAATATGGAATAGAGAAAGATGAATATATTGGTTTTACTAATAAATAGACTCTCCATAAAAGCTTTCCTTATAGTATTTATTAATTTATTTGCATAACAAGTAGTTAGGAATAGAGCCTATGCATATATCCACAGAATAGGAAAAAATGCCCAAGATATACCTGCATTTTGGCTAAATAAATGTTAAAGATAAGTACATAGATGAGATAGAGAAGGAGAATGAAAAGAGCAGAGAAAGCATATAGGGAAAAACACAAGAAGAGGACAAAACAGCTTCTGAGAAAGACAAGGAGTCTGGACAAGAAGTAGGGCAGATCACCCAAATACACATGCTTCCTTGCAATAGTTTCCGTCAGGTGTAGAAAAGAATGGGGATAAAGTCAAGTCCCATAGTTCAGAGTCACTTTCATCAGGGTATTTGTGTTTATACGTGTATATATGTGCACTTACATACAGAATGTTATAAAACATAACATCATATACATTATATAATATAATTACATTATATACATATTAATAAAGAAAAACAAATATGAATCTTGTCTAATCTATTATTTACTGGATACTCCATTAAATCCTTTGGTTGCAAAATGAAATGAAAAATATATTCATTCCTTTAACCTTCATTTTATTCTTTTAAATTTTTATTGATAAAAGCTAAGA
This sequence comes from Arvicanthis niloticus, assembly GCF_011762505.2. Lineage (NCBI taxonomy): Eukaryota > Metazoa > Chordata > Mammalia > Rodentia > Muridae > Arvicanthis > Arvicanthis niloticus. Next base: position 20,837 of record NW_023046001.1, on the reverse strand, counting down.
CAGTTTTGTAGTATTATGTCACCATCCGACAGATAATAAGATGTACTTTATTGAGAAATCTAAAAAAAATACCAAGTTTATCACTTGCACACTAAATTGAAACCTGAATTTCCAGCTTTTCCTTGCATTCATCTTTAAATATTAGGTTATTCTGCTTTTTTAGGAGTTCTTTTGAGACAAAAGATAAAACATTCTATTTGAGGCAATAGAGTTTACTTATTCAATATATTACCATTATTCATTACCCCTTTAGTGTAACAGGGGCTAGCGATTTCAAGAAGTAAGAATACTTTACAATAATAGATTATTTTTCTTCCAGTTCTTTTTAAGAAGACACTGTCACAATGCTTTCTGACTACAACTCTCACTCTGATAGCAGTGTCACTGCTATCAACAATGATTGGGACTAACAAACAATGCAAGCCAGCATAATTATATTAAAAATAAGCACTCTTAATGACATTTTATACATAGTGCCAAAGATCTTATTTTAAAGTCTTTTCTATGCACTAATTTTTAAGGAAATAAGTCCTGTCTTAAATACCTTTTTATTCAGCCCTTTCAAAATGGAAAGGAAACCATGAGTCAGGCATGAATGTACTATCCATATCTATTCTGCTATTGTTGAAATTTGTAAAGCACTCCTTTCATTTGAAACACTTCATCTTGACATAAATCTTTAAATGTGGCCTTTAAAAGCATTAAGATTAGTTTTTATTTACTGAAATAAAAGAAGATTTAGCTTTTAATAGAGTATAAAAAATAAGTAGTTTTTTAGTGTGTGAATAGTAAGTGTCTCAGAGAAAACATGCACATATCTGATATACTGGAAGATAGTGTTTTGAATGTAAAATTCAAATGAAAATAATAAGAGAAACTACCTAAGTGTATGTACACATATATAAATCTATATATAATTATTTATATTCAGCCATATAGAGTATCATCTTCCTTTCTCTTAACCTTAACACTTTGTTGTTTACATAACATTTCAGCCTTCTTTGAACTTCTCAAGCAAATTTAGGTTTTCAGTACATCATATCACCTTTCATTGGGTTTAAGTTTAGAAACTCTGAGATTGGTACAGAGACACTCTTCAATCAGCATACATTACCAGTCAATATATTCTCTTAACATGTTTCTTCAAATACCGTTTGAATTCTATTTATCTTCTCTTTCCTTAGTCACTGCTTAGTTCATTTTGGATATACTCCAATTTTATTTCCGCTAGCATAGGTGACAAATTTAACTTCTAAAAGTGTAATTTTCATCATATAACTTATAATTTCAAACATATATGTTTTCATATATGAAGAAACAATAGCTCCTATTATCCATCTAAAATACACCATGTTTTTCAAAATGTAAAATATATCATTTTACATTTCTCTTCATCTTTACTAGTGACTATACTTGTGGACTTTTTCTTTTCTAATGGGAAAACAAACTTAGTTATAATTATGTTACAAAATTTCACCATGGAAAATAAGAAAACAGTCAACAAGATCCTGACCAGAGTATATGTCTCTTAACTCCTGTTCTGCTTCTTTAATCACACAAAGCACATCATTAAGCAGCTGAGATTACTGAGATTATCTGCTACATTTTATTTACTTAATAAGTGTCTTTGATTACTCTTAAGTATTAACACATGACAACTACTGAGGCTCACAAGTGGGACACTAGAGGACACCGATCCCCATTGTTTAACTCTGGGCTCAATCTTCAACCAGGAAGACACACAAGAGACCCCAAGAACGCCCCAATTACATGTGGAAACTTTCAGGGGTCCTAAGACTAATCGTCTTGTAACCCTCCTCCACCAATCCCATCCCATTCAGATCTGCCCACCATCCAAATTGGGTCCAACTGGGACACAATCCGCAGAGTACAATCTGCTGGAGACAGAGCCTGTATTGTTGAGTACCCTGACCTCCATTGTCTGGCTCACTGCTCCCTCCAATTTCCCAAGAAGTCCTTCTACTATTGGGATCATCTAGCCAACACCAGGAACTACCAGATGCCTAAAGAACAGCCTAAGCACACAATCAACAAGATCCAAGACAATATGGCACCATCAGATCTCAGCTATCCTGCCATGATAAGCCCCGGATATCCTAATGAAACTGAAACATGAGAACAGGATCTTAAATCTAATCATATAAAGATGATAGAGACTTGTAAAGAGAAAAGAAATAAGTCCCATAGGAAAATACATTCAAATACATACAGGTATTTAAAAAAGAAAACAAATAGATATAAAGAAATACAGAAAAATACAATCAAACAAGAGAAGAATATGAATAAAACCAGCCAAGAAAAGAAGGAAATAGGAGCAATAAATAAAAGGCATAATGAAGCAATCCAGGAGATGTAAAACCTCAAAAAGTGAACAGGAAGTACTGACATATCATCACCAACAGAATACAGGAGATTGAAGAGAGAAACTCAGGTGTAGAAGATACAATTTTAAAAAATCAAAATATCAGTCAAAAAATGCAAAAGCTAAAAAGGTCATGACACAAAACTTTCACAAAATTTGGGACACTATTAAAAGACAAAACCTAAGAATATTAGAAATAGAAGAAGATTCCCAGCTCAAAGGCCCAGACAGAAAACATCAACAAATCATAGAAGAAAATTTCCCTAACCTAAAGAAAAGCAGGCTATAAAGGTACAAGAAGCCTGCAGAACACCAAACAGATAGGACTGGAAAAGAAAATCCTTCTGCCATATAATAATCAAAATACTAAATATACTTAAGAAAGAAATAATTTTAAAATGAAAAAAAAAAAAAAAAAAACGGCCAAGTAATACATAAATGCAGACCTATCAAAATTACAGCTGATCTGAGACTATAAAAGGTAGAAGGGCCTAGGTGGAGGCCTTCAAGGTCCTGAGACCTTAGATGTCAGCCCAGACTACTATATCCAGCAAAACATTCAGTCATCATAGATAAAGAAAACAAGATATTCTGTGACAAAACCATATTTGAACAATACATTTTCCCTCCTAACCCACCTTCATATGGGATACTAAAAGAAAATCCCCAACCGAAGGATGCTAATTACACTTAAGAAAACACAAGAAATAAGTAATTTCCCACCATTAAAACCAACAGAAAAGAAACACATGCACACATAAAACTACCACCAATATCACAATAACTGTATTTAGAAATCAGTGTTCATTAATATCCATAAACTTCAATGGACTCAATCCTCAAGAAAAAAAAAAAAGACACAGGCTAACAGAATGAATAGATAAAAACAATCTATCATTCTGCTGTTTGCAAGAAACACATCTCAGCAACAAAGATGCTCATTGTCTCAGTATATAGATCTGAAAAAAAATGTTTTCCAAGAAAAAGGCTTCAATAAACAAGCTGGAGTATCCATTCTAATATCTAATAGGCTTTCAACGGAAAGCAAACAAAAAAGACAGGAGTACATCAAAGGCAAAATCTACTAAGAGGACATCTCAATTGTGAACATCTATGCCTCAGATATAAGGGCACACCCATTCATAAAAGTAACATTAATAAAGCTTAAATTACACATCAAACTTCACATTTTAATAATGGGAGACCTTAACACATTACTCTCACCAATGGACAGGTTATCAAGACAGAAACTAAACAGAGAAATAACACAACTAAATATTATGCTTCAAATAGAACAAATATCTATAGAACATTTTAACCAAACACAAAAGAATATACCTTCTTCTCAGCACCTCATGGAAACTTTTCCAAAATTGACATTATATTTATGAAGCCTCCATAGATACAGGAAGATTAAAATGCATCTTATTAGATCACCATTGATTAAAGCTGGACTTTAACAACAACAGAAATAAATACCTAATTATTCATGGAAACTGAATAACTCTCTATCAGTCCTCACTGGGTCAGGGAAGAAATTAAAGACTTTCTAGAATTCAATGAAAATGAGGGCACAACATTCTGAAACTTATGGTACACTATGAAAGCAGTGTTAAGAGGAAATTTCATAGCATTAGGTACCCTCTTAAACAAATTGGAACATTCTCATACCAATGAATTGAAATTACAACTAAAGGTTCTTGGGGGAAAAAAGCAAACAAACCCATGATAAATAGATGGCAGGAAATACTCAAACTTAGGGCTGAACTCAATCAATTAGAAACAACAAGAACAATACAAAGAATAAATAAAAGCTGGTTCTTTGAAAAAAATCAACAAGCGAGGCAAACCCTTCAACATACTAACTAAAAACAGAGAGTCATTACCCAAGTTAACTAAATCAGAAATTAAAAGGGAGACATAGCAATGGACACTGTAGAAATTCAAAGAACAATTAGATTTTTCTTTAAAAGCTTTATCTCAAAAAAAAAAAAAAAAGCAAAAAACAAAAAACAACAACAACAAAAAAGCTTTATGTCTACCAAATTGGAAAATTGAAATGAACTTGATGGTTTTCTGGACACAAACTATCAAAGGAAAATCAAGATCAAGCGAACTATCTGAATAGGCCTATAACCACTAAGGAAATTGAAGAAGTCATTAAAAGGCTCTCCACCAGAAAAGAAGAAAAGAAAAAGTCTGGGGTCAAATAGATTTTGTGGAGAATTCTACAAGGTTTTAAAAGAAGAGCCAAAACCAATAATCCTCAAACTATTCCAAAACAAAACAAAACCAAACAAACAAAACAAACAAACAAACAATCAAACCCAAAAGAAACTGTTGTAGAAATTTTTAATCTCAATACCAAGCTTTTATTCAGTCTTTGAACGTTTAGTTTCTGGATAAAAGACATACACAAAATTTTTATATTTATAATAGCCCTTAATCAGCACTACAGCTGAGAAGATAGCAATACTCTATGATGTTAAAATCTATTTCCTATTGATAACCTGACTTATCATGTAATGCTTCATCTGGGCTGCTTTCAACTCCAGTTGGCCAACCCTTAGGGCCATGTTTTCTTGACTCCCAAGCCATGGGGACTTTTTCTATTCCTTGCTTTATTCTCTCTCTCCTGGTACCCTAACTATCACCACCACCACCACCACCACCACCACCACCACCATTACCATCCCATGTCTCTTCTGCCTAGCTATTGACTGTCTTCATCTTTATTGACAAATCAGAAGCAACTTGGGTCCAAGGTCACAGAGGCACATTTAGGGACACTCACCTCTCGGGAAATCAGGCCTTGAGGAACCAGTATTAACATTAGATACAAGCAGCATCTAGCCAACCCACTACAAAAAAAATTGCCAAACTCATTCTATGAGGCTACAGTCACTCTAATACCTAAACCACATGAAGACCCAACAAAGAAAATTTCAGACCAATTTCCCTTATAAATATTGACGCAAAAATACTCAATAAAATACAAACTGAATCCAAGAACACAGCAAGAAAAGCTATCATCCACAATGATTAAGTAGGCTTCATCTGAGAAATGCAGGAGAGGTTCAATATTCAAAAATTCATCAACATAATCCACCATATAAACATAATGAAAGAAACAAAAACCAAAAATATATGACCAATTCAATAGATACAGAAAAAGGTTTTGCCAAATTCAACACCCCTTCATGTTAAAAGTCTTGAAGAAAGCAGGGAAACAAGTTGTATACTTAAACCCAATAAAAACTATATACAGTAAGCTAACACCCCAATGTCAAATAAAATAGAGAGAAACTTAAAGCATTGCCACCAAAAATTGGGGGCAAGGTTGTCCACTTTCACTTATTTCTTCTATATTCTTGAAGTTCCAGCTAGAACAGTAAGACAACTAAAGGATATCACCTTGATACAAATTGGAAGGAAGCCAAAGTATCACTATTCACAGATGATATGATGGCATACTTAAGGGACCCTATAGCTGATAAACACCTTGAGCAAAGTATCAGGATATTAAATTAACTCAAAGAAATCAGTAGCCCTCCTCTACACAAACAATAAATGGCAGACAAAACATTAGGCAGAAAATACACTTTGAAAAGCCACAAATAAGATATGATATCTTGGTCTAACTCTAATGAAGCAAGTGAAAGACCTGTATGACAAGAATTTTAAGTCTCTAAAGAAAGAACTTGCAGAAATCAGAAGACAGAAAGATCTCCTTTGCCCATGGATCTATAGGATCAACATAGTGAAAATGGCCATATTACCAAAAGCAATGTACAGATTCAATGTGATCTCCTTCAAAATCCCAGCATAATTTTTCACAGATCTTGAAAAACAATTCTCAACTTCACATAGGAAAAGAAAAAACCCAGGAGAGCTAAAACTGGTTTTACCTCCTTTGTCAAAGAATAAGTGACTATAGGTATGGGGGTTCATTTCTGGGTCTTCTATTCTATTCCATTGGTCCTCTTACTTGTCTCTGTACCAATATCATGTCATTTTTGTCACTATTGCTCTGTAGTACAGCTTGAGGTCAAGGATGGTGATTCCTCCAGAAGTTCTTTTATTTTTGAGAATTGTTTAGGTTATCCTGTGGTTTTGGTTTTTCATATGAAGTTCAGAATTTTTCTTTCTATGTCTGTGAGGAATTGTGTTGGAATTTTGATGGGAATCACGTTGAATCTGTAGATTGCTTTTGATAATGTGGTCATTTTCACTATGTTAATCCTACCAATTCATAAACATGGGAGATCTTTCTATCTTCTGAAGTCTTCTTGCATTTCATTTTTCAAGAATTTGATGTTCTTGATGTACATATCTTTAACTTGTTTGGCAAGAGTTACACCAAGATATTTTATATTATTTGTGGCCATCATCAAGAGTGTTGTGCTCCTAACTTCTTTTTCAGCCTGTTTATCATTCATATAAAAGAAGGCTACTGATTAGTTTGAGTGAATTTTATATCCTGCCACTTTGCTGAAGTTGTTTTTCAGCTATAGGAGTTCTTTGGTAGAATGTCGGGGACTGCTTATGTATACTATTGTATCATCCTCAAATAGTGATGCTTTTATTTCTTCCTTTCAGTCTGTATCTCTTGATATCTTTTTGTTGTCTAATTGCTCTAGCTAGAACTTTGAGTACAATATTGAATAGATAGAGAGTGGGAAAGCTTGTACTGTCCTGGATTTTACTGGAATTGCTCCAAGTTTCTCTTCATTTAATTTCATGTTGGCTGTTGGTTTGCTATATATTGCTTTTATTATGTTTAGGTATGTGCCATGAATTCCTGATTTCTCCAGGACTTTTAACATGAAGTGATGCTGTATTTTCCTCAAAGTATTTTTTCAGTATCTAATTAGAAGATCATGTGAAATTTTTCCTTGTGTTTGTTTATATAGTGTATTATGTTCATGGATTTTTATATATTGAATCATTCCTGCAGGCTTGGAAGTCTTCTTTATTGTGGAGAATTACAGTTTTGATGTCTTCTTAAATTTGGTTTGCAAGAATTTTATTTAGTATTTTTGTATCAATATTCATAAGTGAGATTAGTCTGAAGTTCTCCTTTTTTTGGGGGGGGGGGTCTTTGTGTGGTATATGTATCCGAGTAACTGGCTTCATAGAACAAATTAAGTAGTGTTTTTTCTGTTTCTATTTTATGAAATAGTTTGAGGAGTGTTGGTATTAGCTCTTCTTTGAAGGTCTGGTAGATTTCTGCACTAAAACCATCTGGCCCTGGGATAGTACATAATATCTAGGATATACCCAACAGACTATAAAAAGTGTAATAAGCAGAAATACCCAAGTGAGGAGGCTTCAACCTCACTTAGAAGGAGGAAGGAAATAATCATGGGAGACAGAAAAAAGAAGGGACCTGGGTGGAAGAAGGGAGTGCAAGAGGAAAAGGGGAACAGGATGATATAGGGGGTAGGGAACAGGAGAGAACCCCCAGAGAGCCAAAAGAATTACTGGAAGTAAGCAGCCTTGGGTAGTGGGAGGTCGGGGGACCCTCTAGAAAGTACCAGAGACCCGGGAGGTGAGAAACTCTCAGGACTCATTGTGGGTGACCCCAGCCAAAATGCCCAACATTGGGGAAAGGGAACTTGAAGAGTCCACCTCCAGGAAATAGACAGGACCTCAAGTGGGAGGACAGGGTTACTAACCTACAGTCAAAATTCCTGTCCCAGCATTGCTGCTGTCTAAAAGAACTGCAGAACAAAAATGGAGAAGAAACTGAAGGAAAGGCTGTCCAATGACCAACCCAACTTGAGATCCATCATGGAGTGGGGGCACCAAGTCCTGACACTAATACTGACACTATGATGTCCTTACAGATGGAACCCTGGCATAGTTGTCCTCTGAGAGGCCCTGTGGGGGAAAGAATGCCTCAAGGTGTTCTTGGAGCTGGTTCCCAGGGAGGTCCTCCACAACATGCATGCAGGGCCTCAATAGACAAGAGGGAGTCTGTGTGTTTACAAGAGTTTATTGTTCATGGTGAACGTAAATGGTCTGGGTGCACCCCCTCCCCCCAACCCTCACCCCACTCCCATGAAACTCAGTGCAGATCTGAGTTAAATAAGGAGGAAGAAAGTGGGGAGGGGATGAAGAAGAATGCTTAATTGGCTATGCCCACTGGCCTTCAGGTATCTCATTAGTATCTAAATCTCTCTAGGGCCTGAGGCCTGTAGCCATACCCTCTACCTGTGCTCTTTGGGTGGGCCTTCATTGCCCTGAACCTTACTGAACTCTATAGGTCAATGGAGTTCCATAGCACGTGTTAGGAGTCTGGATTTGCCCATTGGGTCTCCGGCCTATTTCCAGCCAGCACTTCGACCAAAACCAAGACCTTTTTCATGGCCCTACAAGGTCCTACCAGCAAGTTACTGAGACAGAAGCAAATACTTACACTCAACCATTAGACTAAAATCAGGGACCCCTATGTTTGAATTAGAAGAAGGATTGAAGAAGCTGAAAGGGAGCACAACCCCATAGAAAGACGAGCAGTCTCAACTAATCCGGACTCCAGGAAGTTCCCAGAGACTTAGCGGCCAACCAGGAGCATACACGGTCTGGTCTAAGGCTCCTGGCACATATGTTGCAGAGGTCTACCTGGTCTGGCCTCAGTGGGAGAAGATGCACTAAATCCTCAAGAGACTTGAGGCCCCAGGGAAGGAGAAAGCCTAGGGTTGGTGGGAGGAGGAAGCAGCAGGAGGGGGGGTAACTGCACATCTTGTAAGCAAAGGGGAGGAGAAATGGGATGAGGAACTGCACTATCAGGGACCAAGTGGGGGGCAATGACTGCAATGTAAATAAATAAATTTTAAAAGAACAATAAAAACTACTAAATCTTAAACCTACAGTATTAAATATCTAAATATCTGAATGAGTTAAAACTACTTAACCTATTTAATTCAGTTAAAAGCTGATAAAAGGATTAAAAGCAAACATAACTGTGCCATGGACCCAAGGGATTCATTGTGTGTGTGTGTGTGTGTGTGTGTGTGTGTGTGTGTGTCTGTGTGTGTGTGTGTGTGTGTGTTCATGAACTTGTGTCACTCATACACACATGAATTCCTGAAAAAAAAACTCTTAGAAAACAATTTAATTCTCTCACTTGTGAGATTGGGTTATTAAACTTAGGTCATCAAGGCTATGTACAAATATTCCTAACAACTGATCCTAATAGATATCAGAATTAAGTCTGGTAGGGCTTACCACATTATAGAACTTTTTGCTTTTGTTTCTTCTTTTTTCTTCTTTCTCTTCCTCCTCCTCCTCCTCCTCCTCCTCCTCCTCCTCCTCCTCCTCCTCCTCCTCCTCCTCCTCCTTCTCCTTTTCCTTTCCCTCCTTTGTAACAAAATAAAACAAAGCAATAGTTTCAATGTAGTGTTTATCTTGCCTTCCTATATACTTTTTCTCTTGTTTTTTTGGGGGGGAAATATGAATTGCATGATGATGTTACTAAAAATTATCTTAAACTTCAGAGAAATAATTTAAAGAAATTCAAAGGAGGTGAATGAATTCTCCTGGAGAATTGAAAAGTCAGAAAACAATAGGTAAATCAGAATAAACCCATTTACATTTAGTAAATGGTTTTTAAAAATAAACACACCCTGTGCTGCTCAATCTCTTGGTGTCTGCTTTATCAGTTTTAGACTCCTACCCTGTAGCAACTCTATATTTTGCATAGCCTGTAGCTGTGATTTTAAAGGACAGCTGTGAAAGTCTTTCCTTTAATTTTAGGCCAGTTGACTCACTCAAAGACTGCTAGATAGTACAAGACTTGAGTTTTTATTGAGCCTTCAGTGTAAACATCATGAATGTTTTACTAGTATAGCAAATTAAAAACCTAAGAAACTTGCCTCAATTTAAGTGTCACTCTAAAATCCCTACATGAGTTAAGCATGACAGACACACTTGGCATGCCAGTACTCAGGATACTGAGGAAGGCGTATTCTGAATTTCAGACCAGTTTTTACTATATAATATGTTCCAGACCAGGCAGGCCTTCATAATATGACCCTGTTAATGAAATGCTGTGAAAGTGAAGCTGGGGTTTCAGTATTGACCCCAAGATGTTGTAAATACTAGAGCTATGAAACATGTTCCAAGAGTAGTGGTGTACAAGGGATACAACTAACACAAAAGAGGTATGGTACAGGCAACAAGACTGAAGAGACAAAATAATCTAAAAACCTTAGAATGAAAGTTTCCTTTTATGATTTTATTTATATTTTGATTTTATTTTTTTCTTGCCCAACTTTTTGTATATTCTTCTGACCTCCCTACTCACTCAACTCTATGTGCTTTCTCTCTTTAAAATAGAAAGCACACACCCATGCAAACACACTCATACACATGTGCATGTTCACATGCACATGATCACACACAGAATATGGAGCTAAATGATTTGATGTTTTCAATGTTTAATTTTGATATTTTCAGATATTTTCTCACTCTACTTTCATTCCTCTCTTTTTGAATGGGAATGTATATTTTGTGTCAATTGTATATTCGAAATATGTGTTTCGGTTTTTGATTGATATGTTTCTTTTATTTCTGCAGTGTACAAAGAGATTTCACTAAATCTCAAAAGTGACTTTAGACTTTTGAATGACATTCAGATTATGAAAAACTACTCATAGTTTTAAATTAGTACTAGATACAATTTGCATTATGATAAATACATGATCCTATGGAGACCAAAATCGTTTAGATAAGTTTTTTTTTCTCTATTCTCATATATTTCAACACTAGGATTCCAGTTAGTAATGTTGTTTGGAGACATTCTACAATCTTGCTGGAGAAAATTTGTCCCTTGGGCAGGCATTGAGAGTTCATAGCCTGATCCTCACAGTTTGCGCTTCCACTTCATGTTTTCAGTTGATGCCATGATCTACCTGCTTCCTGCTCCAGCTGCCTGTTTCCATTCCACAAGTACTCTTCATATACACAACTTAGAGATTCTTCTGGAATCAAAAATCTAAATATAATCTATCTTCTATGAATTGTATTGGTGTTTTATCACAGCAACAGAAAAGCTATTCATACAATAAATAAATGTTTGGAGCTAGTAATTATCGGAAGTGAGATAACTCACACCTAGAAAGACAACTAGAGTATATTGTGTCTTTCATGTGAGTCTTTGAATCTTTAAATTTATATATTTAAATTCCATTAAGCCAGAGAATTTAACAGGACCATGGCATGGCCATGGGGTTTGAAAGAAGGGAGATATTATGCTGAGATAATAAGAAATAGTGGCGCAAAAAGAATTAAATGTGGTAGGGGTGAGACGACAAGAAGAGAAAGGGGTATAGGAAGGGTTAATATTAAAGACCTCTGAAAAATTTAATAGAAACTTACTACTTACTCTAAAAGCCTTGTAAATGTATGCATGTATGTGCATAAAACAATTTAAATGGGATTATCATATAACATAGGACAATGTCTTTCTCTGACAACATGCCTGTGAAATAAAAAATTTCAAACTAAGAATAAATTGCCTTTTCTAGATGTTAGTTGGTGAGGCCCCATAGAGTCTCCAACTATTACTCGATTTTACCATTGAGCTTTGAGAGTCACCATGACTTGATGATAGACCTTATTAGTAAAGACAATCATAGAACACTAAAGAGTCAAGCTGCTACTAACATGGAAGCCTGGTTCTTGCTGTTTAGCTTTCAAAGCCCAGGAAGTTTCAACGACTAGTGTCAAGGTAGAAAAGTAACCTTCCAGCAGGGAAGAAAAGATGTAATAAGGAAGTTCCAGAGGGGAAGCTGGGAAAGGGGATAAAATTTGAAATGTAAATACATAAAATATCCAATAAAATAAAAAAGAAAATTAACCATCAGTCTTACCCAGCTGTGCTCTATAGAAGCTACCATAACAAGTCAGCTGATAAGATGCTGACTAGTATTGAGGTCCACAATTGTTCACTGTGCAGAGGAAGGGACTGCAAAGTGATAAGGCATAATGGAACATCTATCTACATCACAAGCCCTCTTCATGGGCTCAGGAATTATCACAGAGAAAAAGATGGTAAGATAATAAGATTTACATGGTAAAAAGGAAATTACAAGAGCAAGAAGTAAACTGCCTTTGTTAAAACAGTATCTGTTGGACATGGCATTGCAGCTGAAGCCACAGAGGCTGGCTCTGCATGTACAAAACTTGGAGAAGTTGAAGCCCAATCAAAATCCCAGCACATAATCAGAAGAGTCCATTAAATCTCACCCCTATTTTAGGAGCTATTGTTGGCTGTTGGGGAGAAAGTCCGTTCTATTTGGGGAGTAAACCTGAGAAGCCATTCATGTTACAGTAAACAGTCTCACTGTAGTTTACATACAAATATCAGTAAATGGACCCAGTAGATATGAAGTGATAGATATATAAAAGACAAATTTGGAAGAATAAAAGTGGTAAAGTAGGTGACAGAGAAATTTAAACAGTGAGAATGGAGGGAACTTTTATCCAAACACAATAAACATGTGACTTTTAAACAAAATATCTCATAAATTCATAATTTATTGGAAAATTACATCACTGTTATTGTAAATGAAAGATTGAAGAGGGCACTTAAAAATGAATTTTTGCCAAAGAACAATAATAATTTAACTATTTAATAATTTAACTAAATTATTTCCAATATTGTTTATGTAAAAATATAAAAGAATTTTTGTATGTTGTTATACATTATATATTAAATATATGAATAGCCACACATAATTTATATAAAATTTATATATCTAAGATACATATATGGAGAAGATTACAAAAGTAGTAGATGCATACATAATACATATAATAATATGTTTGTTTGTAACCACATCCTTGTATGAACATACATGTTACTTTTATGAAAATATCTTCTAGGGCACTACAGAAAACCTAATTGAGTGTCATCATTAAAAATTTCTTGTCTTCCATAATTGCAACATTCTTAAATGCTATGAATAAAAACAACTCTGCTATTCACACATATACATCACTATACTTAAAGCAAGGGAGTTGATTTCTAAAATGCCTTGTTCGAGGAGAGTAACAGATTATCTGTATGATCTTAATTTTCTAAATATGTTTATCTCACTAAGTATCATGATTCACATATCTCTTGGGTAGTGCACTTACTTATAATGAAGAATAAATTAGGTTAAAATTACTGTAAATCAAGTTTTTACAGATAGATTTCTTTGCTTTAGAAATACTAATCTGAGCACCTGCTTCATTTTGTCAAGATGGTTAGAGTTAATTTAAACATGTTATTTTTCTACTGCATATGATTCAAGAATTGATTGGATTGGGTGACTGTCACCTTGACATTACAGAAGTCAAAACATCTGTTTGATAAAGGAATGCAATAAGGAGTATTTTCTTTTCAAGGAGTGGCATAGAGTAAATTAAACCTATGATCATGAAAGAAATATCACACTTCATTCTAAATTGAAGTACATAAAATGAGGCTATGAACAATATAATTTATTTTTACTTTCATAAAATTACAGTAAAAAAATACTAATGTCGAAATGAGTTAAAAATAATAGGAACCCAAATATTGGGTGTAAATAAATGTATGGTTATTTGGGGTTGTTTTTAGACAGTCTTTGTATATGGAAAATATTCATCTTTTTAAAACCACACTTTGTATTTTTTTTTAAAAAGTAACTTTAAGTAAAAGGATATGTTAAGATATTTTACATAATGGAGCATTTTAATATTTAACAGAAGATAAACACCATATGTTTAAAGCTTCTATGCATAATGTAGTCTAAGATTAATATTAAATATGCCTTTTATAATTTGAAATTTATATTTAAGAAAAATAACTACAAAATGGCTTTATATGTATGAGAAATAGTCCATAACAAATATGATATATATGAATATCTAATAAAAATCCTTATGACAAAATACATGAGCTCTTTTGAAAAGCCTTTCAGAAATATTTAGGTGGTTTTTACTTTTACTGTGAAATTTTATACAGATAGATATATAATAAATTTAGTTGTTATCACTCTGCATTACTGACCTATATTGCCCTGATCCTGCTGAAAACCTTTTTTCCAACAAGCCTCCCTTATTTGAAATTTTATAAAATATATTATATATTTATATTTTAAATTCTTGTGTATGTATACAAATGTTGATACATTTAAAATGGTGATTGTGGTCTGGGATATGGTTCAAAAGCTAAGAACATGCCTTGCTCTTATTGGAGCCTTGAGTTTGTTGTTAGGAAGCTCTTGACTACCTGTAACTTCATCTCTGTTGCATCCAATGGCATCTTTGGATGCATACGTGTATTTGTATGTGAATTATACATATACATATAACTAAAAGTAAAATAATTATTTTAAGATCTTGATTATACTAAATTACTTTTAATTTATCATCTTTTGCCTACATCAATGAGGATTATATGAAGTAGATATTTTTTATTTTTTGGATTTTAGATTATTTATTCATTTCATTATTTGACAATTTTATCCATGGACAAAATATTCCTGATTGCTTTCTCCTTCTATCCTCTCATCTCCCTCATATCCCTATCAACCCCTTCATCTCTACTACTGCATGTCCCATATTTATGAACTTTGGCTTTGTTTTTCTTTTGTTGTGATAATTTTTTAATTTTTTTATTATCAAATCATAATTTTTACTTTTTAACACAGGGGTTATAAACACAAAAATGCAGGATGTGGGGAAGGGATGACACAGGAGCATAAGTTTTCAGGGGGAGTACAGATATCTCTCAGAACAGGATATCAGCTGGGTGAAGGCTCAGGGGACAGGTCACTATGACTCTGCCTATGATTCACTTGTCCTTATCTACGTTGGTACTATCTGCTAAGGCTGCCTATTTACAAGGTCTATGACTACTCAGGCTGGTAAATTTCCACCAAAGCTGCCTGTTTATAATAATAGCTTATAGCCATCTGTTTCAGTGTTTTTCCACAGAGACCCAAGACTTTGTGTTAGCAGGCATGTATGTCAGGCCTACTGCTGATTTTAGGCTTATGGCTGATTTTAGGCCTTCAGTGTATAAACATCTCCTCCCTTCTCCAAGTATAGAAGGGTTATGGCAATTCTAATCTTGCCAAGGCGGGGATAGAGGCTTGTCCTCCAGTAATTAAAGGGGACCTTGTAATGGCTCTGGTCCTCCTGTCATTGTCCAGTGAGGCATGAGGGCCATACCCATCCCAATGTCTTTTTCCTGGAGAGGGGATACTTTGACATCAACCCCTATGCAGTCAGGCTTGTCCCTCAGGGAACCCAGAAACATATTTTTAACTTTTATTTATATTCTCTTGCAGTGTTTAGCCTCACAGCCTAAGCAAGAATTCAGATCATCAGTCAGAGGGAGTTCTGGGTGGCTCCTCTCTGCATGGTCTAGGGTGGAAGCCCCCTCTTTTAGGTTGGGTGGAGCTGGGACTTGGGAACACCCTGAATAGAGTAAGAACCTCATCTAGAGTCTCGTGGTCCTCCATAGCTAACTTATGATAATGTATCTGAATGGATTTTGCTATCAGATTATCTATCTGTTGTTTCACAAAGTTAGTCAGCCTATTTAAAGCCCAGGGACCAAAAGAAATAAGCAAAAATAACCCAATTAATGATCCCAAGATGGAAGGAAGTAGGGTTGACAACCATGAAGAGGTTGAAAACCAATTCTTGTACCAGCTCTCATCTTTCTCTTTGTCTCTCTGTCTTTTCTCAAGACCTTCTCTGACCTTTTTCATGCTCTCTTTAATCATCCCTGTTGTGTCTATGTAAAAGAAACATTCTTCTTTAAGAGCTCTGGCTTTGTTTTCAACGTATTTTTTTTTTAACTAGTGTCATGTGTGACACTTTCTTCGAATCATCCTTTCAGTCCTGGTGCTATCTTCAGTAGGTAAACAACTGAAGGCACTGATTTCTCCTCTTTTTGGAAACTATCAGTAATAAATAGTTTAACAGCAAGAGGCAATGCCTGCTCTCCATTTTTCTTTGACTGATGTCAAGCCCATTCTTGTGCAGACCCATGTATGAGTCTACAGCTACTTGAATAATTTTATAACAGATCTGTGTGTTTCCTAGGATACAATATTTTGCAATGTTTTCTATCTTCTAGCAACATTCTCCATATCTTCCTATTACTTTTACACAATTGTTCCCTGACAAAAGGAAAGATCTCCATTTAGAGATGGAGAACCCACCCATCATTTACTCTTAGCACTTTGTGCAATCATAAGACTCCAAAATTACTACCAGGTACTGGAAAACAAAGCTTTCTGATTAAGGCCAAGAGTAGCATTTGTCAATGAATCCTATCCAAAATATGCTTGGTTATATATCTATTTGCTAAAACAATAATATCCACTGCCATAGATTTTTTTTAATCAACCTTGAGTTGCCTCCTACAGAGTGATTCTCAAGCCCAATTAAAACTGAACTTTGTTACCTCTATAACAATAGTTCCACTCACACAAATAGTCATTTTATTTTTTTGGCATATTGGTCTTGCTGATGGTAGGATTCTTAGTTGAAAAGACTATTGAAGAATTTTCTGTACCTGAATCTTTCACAGAACTTTCTAAGACTACAAATGCTAGTTAGTTTGAAGGAATCTTATAATGCAATTAGTTTGATTTTTCCTTATCTTATGTCCAAAGTGCAAGGTATCTTCAGCTGCAGGGTGATCTGATTCTACTGGGAAGACAATAGAATATCAAATACTTATATTGTTTAAGGGTTATTAAAGATCTTTCTAACAAAAGAATTAAAATGAGGCATTACAAATGAGATGCTGCTGGGGGGCTGGAGAGATGGCTCAGTGCTTAAGAGCACAGGCTGCTCTTCCAGAGGTCCTGAGTTCAATTCCCAGCAACCACATGGCAGCCTGCAACTGTCTATAACTCCCGTTCCTGGGGATCTGACACCCTCAAACAGATATACATGCAGGCAAAACACCAATGCACATAAAAAATGAAAATAAATAAATTTTTAAAAAAAGAAAAAAAAACAAATGAGATGCTGAATACTTTTTAAAATATATTTTTTCATTTTTGTTAACAAGAATATAATGATTTTCACCCTTCATTACTCTTGCCTTTGTTCCATCATTCCATATTCTCCAATATCTTTTTGCTTAACCCTTTTTATATCTAATGTGCTTCCATTTTTTTAGCATATTGTCTACGTACACCACCCTTAAGTCATCTACTTTTAAAGGTTTATACTAGTTTCTTTATTTTTACAGGTATAAGTTGCATATATAAAATTAGAGATACAAAGCTAGGATTCTCATATGAAAAAAGACACAGAATTTGTGTTTCTATGCCTGAGTTGTTTTACTCAATACATTTTTTCAGCTTCATTTATTACCTACAAATTTTATAATTTAATTTTTCTTTAAAATGAATTAAACTTCTTTTTATTTATGTCGTATGTTTCCATGATCTATTCATCAGTTGGTGGACATCTGAGCTAATTTCATTTTCCACCTATTGGTAATAGAGTAACATTGAAAATGCTGTCTCTATAGTAATGAGCAATCTTTGGGGTGTACATTCAGGGTGGAATATCTGGGTTATATTGCAGTTCTATCTACAAGTTTTGCTTTAATTTTATCTCCACACTATTTCCTATAGTGTCTGTATCAGTGTCCCTCTCACTAACAATAACAATACATAAGAGTTATACTTTCCATTCTTCCCAGCATTTGGTATCATTTAATTTCTTTATAAGAATCATTTGACTGGATAAGATAACAGCTGGAAACAGGTTTAATTTGCCCTTGAAAACTGATGGTGTAAAACACAATTTAAATTGTATATTGGTCAATTATATTTCTTCTTCATGAATTCTCTTTTCATACTTACAGCCTATGTTTAATAAAGTTGTTTGCTTAATGCTTTATTTTTTATTTCTTTTTATATTCTAGAAATTAATCCATTGTTGAATGTAAGCAAAGATTTTCTCCTATTTTGTGGGGTGCTTTTCTATACAAATGCCTATTTTTCTTTCACTGTGTAGAAGCACTTTAGTTTTCTGAAGTCCCATTTTGTCACTAATTGGACTTATTTCATAATCAACCACAGTCCTAACACAAAATACTTGTTATGCTTACATGTCATAAGCTACTTTCTACCTTTTCTTCTACCAGTTTAGAATTTGAGGATGTATGTTGAAGTCTTTAATTCATACGGTGTTGAATGTCTGGTGTAGGACAAAAGATAAGTTTTAATTTCATTAATCTACTTCCAGTAGCCATCCAGAAGAAGCTAAAACCTAGCAGGTGATCATCCTAAAATGGTTTCACAATGGACTTTAAAGTTATGATTGAGCCACTCATTTAGTGAATGCCAAGAAGATTATAATTGGGGAGAGATTCCTGCTATTAACATTCTTTTCCTGTTATTATTAAATATATATAACAATCACTACGTATTAGCCCACCCTTTTGAATAGATTTCTGCAGAACAATGAAGATGTACTGTCTTGTAGTAATGCTATATAGACAAATAGATTATTTATCAATTCTTAATGATGATTTTATAAGAATCCCTAAAATTATATTAGTAATTATTATGTCCTTTGATAATAAGGAGTGCTATAAAGTCCTTTCTGATGTCAAAATTGTAATGAGAACTCTGTCAGTCTTCAAGTGTCATGAGTTAATTGCTTCTGAGATAGAAAGTAGGCACTGATAATACAGAACACATTCCAAGAGGTTGTAAAGCAATTAACCAAAGGTTATAAAAAGGGAACTAAGATATATTAGAGGTGCAAGGACAGAAGATAAAATAGTGACTGGATTTATCTATAAAAAACTCAATGATAACTTTATTGTGGTCTTTAATCTGGAGAACTAGTGACAAACAATGAATGTTTAATCTTAATGGATACATATGTAAACACTCTCTGTGTACACTTTTAATTCAATGTTAGATTTGAATTTATGTTTGAACTTTCAGTGAACTTTTTGAAAAAAAATAAATAAAAGGATGCTTGGGAAAACCATGTGATCTATTCCCCTAGAAATTGTACAAAAGATTAAGAATATTATATTGCATTGGAAGAAATGGCATTATCAAATCGAGCAGAAGGAGAGAACAAGACCTGAAGGGGAAGAAGAAATTCAAAGGAAACTTTGAAATTAAGAGTGTGATAGGTAGAATGCAGAGAAATAGAGGGACAAAGAAGCTGTAGAGAGAGATCAGAAAGAGCAAGCAGGTTTCTTCTGACCTTGGGTTGGAAAAGATCTTTTTTTAAGAGCAAGGCAGGCTTAGTCTTACTCCAAATGCATATATAAGTATAGATGTGTGTGCATGTGTGTGTGTGTGTGTGTGTGTGTGTGTGTGTGTGTAATTATGAGATTAAGTATGTAGTTCAGCCAAAGTAGTTTACATGACAATCTATGAATATGTATGTGTAAATTTGTATATTATGCATATTTACTTGTGTAAAAGCTTTTCCTTCTGTAAGTAAGTCTCTGTAATTCAATAAAAGTTTATTGCTCCTAACCTCCCTGAGGGTGATGCTTTTGAGAAAGAGAGAAAAAGGCCCTATTATAAAATCTTTTACTTATTCCCCTTCTGTTAGGCTATAGGTGTTACTGCCCCAAATCAGTGGTTTTTACCCTCAGAATGAGCTATAAAGTATTTAGAAGTTGTAAGCAGGCATTCAGTATAGTTAGAGAGCTAAAGGCCAGAGACCATCAGCCTTTAACGCTACCTTGAGACTATCAGTCTTTAAAGCTACCGATAGGTCCCACTTCAACCCATTCCAGGCCAAGAAGACTCCTGGCATTGTACATGTGAACATTCAGTTTTCCCAATATTGTTTATTGAAGATATATTTTCTCTAAGGTATGATATTAATGTGTATAAAAACCAAAATAACTGTAGTTCTGTGGGCTTCTGAGTCTTCAATTCATTTCAATTGATCTTACTGTCTCATTTTATGCCAGTAATCACTATGTTTTTATTACTTTAAACTTTTGGTACTGTAAAGATCACTATACACTGATATAAAGATACACTATATATATAGCAGACTCATAGATTCTGCTAGAAAACATCTAAAATCAATCAACATTTTCAGTAATGTTCAGGATAAAATTAACATAATAAAGACACTGTATACAATGTATTCAGTGTATAAAGATCACGTATAGTGTTAATCCTAAAGATAGAAAAACAAACACCACCACACAGATCATCATGGCAAAATTAATTACAGAAAGCTCTTTCTTTTGTGTACACATGTGATGTTTTCACTTAAGTCAGAGTTCAAGAAGTTAGCCCTGTACATGAAGAAAATATGAGTTTTAATACCTCAAAGATAGGAAGTTTCCAAATGGACTTCAAGGCAAAATAGGTAATGGTTAACAGAAGTACAACATAACAAATGTGTATTCATCAAAAAAGAAAAACAAGAAAAATATGTTTGCTGGAGG
>NW_023046000.1:0-86000 GCF_011762505.2 Arvicanthis niloticus | reverse complement strand
TTAATACACTGTCATTATTCACATGTCAGAACTTAAAAACACCAAGTCTGTATTATTAGTTTTGAACAGCACTTACGCATTAGTTGAAAACATATATTCAGTCTGTCTTGCTGTGTGCTAAGTTGCATGTAGCATGTATTTCAATGTTATGTTCTAAATGTGGAAGTTAACACTGTTAAGCTACCAGAATGTAATGTATAAAGAATAATACAGAAATCAGAAGCACACTTGCCTGCCTACTGTACATAGCTCATCCAAAATATATTTGCAAGACATTCATTATTTAGTCTTTCCTTTCAAAAACCTGGCCTGGATGCTTACTGCTTGAGGCCCGGGACCAGGTGCTGAGGAAAAGAACTAGAGTAAGGCACTGTGGTCTTGGAGGTTTACAGAGTTCTAGTTTGCAAGACTTCCATTACTGTGAGCTTGCAGAGATTTTTAGTGCAAAGTGGAGCGGATGCCTTTTGCTCTGAGTGTTAGTTTTGTTGTCTTTGCAAATGCTTCTTTTTTTTCATAATATGCAGCTTCGTTCACAAACACTGGGTACACGGTACAGTCTCCACCCAGTGGAATAACTTTTCCATCAAGAGACACAAACACAGGATCTCCAGGGTGCAATGGTTTCCAGTCTTGATCCTCTCAGGAGACATCAAAATACATTAATTATGTTTAGGTTTTTCTCCTATCTTTAATTTATTTTGTCAGGCTGTAGATAACTAACATTGTCCACTAAAAAAAGACATTCTTTATTAAAGAGAGATATAAAAGGGATGCATTAGGAAGTATGTGAGTCTTCTAAGACCAATGCTTCTGACCACAGGAGCCCTAGAACATATCAGCTTCAGTGTGCTTGCCAAGCATCTGGGAGTTGGCTAAAATGGTTCTTTAGGCCTGGGCAGAGCTTGGGCCTCTGCATTCCCAACCTTTCCCAGAAGCATCAGCATCACCCGAGAGTATGTTAGAAAAGTAGAATTTTACCCCATGTTGAAACCTATGGAATACTAATCTTCATATGAATAAATTGCCTGGAATTGAGAAGAACTGCCCACAGTACCTTTTCCCTACCCTAGCTGTTACCCTGGGAGGGTAACAAACTCTTGTATCGGTGAGAGGAGCTGGCCTTATCTCAGAAACAAAGCTAGAATCTTCCATCTCAGGGAGAATAGCCTTAATAGCTCTTCAAAAGTATTTACTGAGATAATGAACCTATCTCTCTTGTAGAAAACTCTGTGTGTGTGCCATTGAGAACTGACTTCAGAGTACCACATATGCTAACTCTACCACTGAGCTATGCTCCAAGCTTTTTTTTTTTTTTTTTTTTTTTTTTTTTATCTTTTACTTTGAGACAAGGTCTCACTTGTTTGCTCAGGCTGGCCCTGATCTAACCCTGTGACTAAGGAAGGCCTTTTAAATTGTGCTCCTCTTGCCTTAGCGTCCCTCATAGCTGGGACTACAGGCTTGTGCCACCAGACTGGGCTGGAGACATTCCTTATGGTCTAGCAACTCCAATGATCTTCCCTGACTTTTGGGACCTGACACTGATCCAGTTGATTACTATCCTCAGCCAGTCTTCTCAGCTGCCCCAGGATTACTTTTGTATTTTTCAAGGATGTTACTGATGAGAATACTCACGAACAGTCCTGTGTTTGAGGCTGGTGTGGTACTGTCAGCTGGCCTGTTTCCTGGACTAACATAGGGATTTCTTCCTCTCCACCATACTCTGATCTTTTAAAACCATTGCTCATTGGCTCCCTTTGGTTTTTATTTGGCTTCCCTGAGGCCATAGGCAGGGCATGTTCTATTGGTCTGAATTTGTGGGCAGGATGTTCCATGAGGTTGCCTGCTGGCTATTAGAGTCATTAAGTAGGGATCTGAATTGGATCAGTGGTTTTCAACCACGAATACTCAAGCCAATAATGCCAGATTAGCTGAGAGTTTTGGCACTGTTTTTAAGAAAGCACTCTTTTCTGAAGGGAAGTGGAGGGGAGTGGGTCTCGGGGAGGAGGGAGGAAGCTGGGAGTGGTGGAGAGGGGAAACTGTGGTTGGTCTGGAGGTACTGTATGAGAGAGATCTCTATTTTCAATGAAAAAGAAAGCTCTGTAATGTGTCCTCGTGGTTGAGAAGCCTTGCATGGCTGGCTAGCCTTCTAGGTCTCTTTCACCTCTGGGCTCTGAGGTTCTACACTGGGCTTGGGTGTTGTAGTGTTTGGGATCTCGATTCTTCCCTGCCTTTCTGTTGACTTCTCCTAATTCCCCTGAGACCTTCTTCACTCTGATTAATCTATTGATTAAACCAGGCAAGGAGTAGCACTGGAATTCCAAGGAGAGTCATGGGATTGTGGCAGGAATGTTCCAGAAAAACAAGTTCAGGGAAGTGTCAACTATGTGGCCAGCTGTAAAGATCATTAGTAGATCTGTCATACATAGCTGTGCATCTATGGGACAGTTCTGATTTTTCTGTCCCTTCCATGTCACTCCTTCCGTCTCTCCCATCTCCTCTCTTTTGGAGATAAAGTTTTCTATTATAGCCTAGGTTGGCCTCAAATCTGTAATCTTGTGGCGTTAGCTTCCCAAGTGTTATCAGCCTGTACCATAATGCCATGCTCAATATCTATTCTAATTTAAGAATATAAGGGCTTAGAAATTAAAAGCTAGATTGAGGTGTGGTGGTACACTACTATAATCCTAACTTTGTGAGGTTGAGATAGGAGGGTCAGGACTTTGAGCCAGCCTGGGCTACAGTGACAAACCCTATCCCCCAAAACAGCAAAACGAAGCCGAAATTAGAAGCCTATGGATATAATTTTCCTCACTCACTGCACATGGATAGGAATTTTCTGTTGTAGAAGTCTTGTTTGGATGCCTCTCTCTCCTCATTATAAGGTTACAATATCTGGCCATTATGATTTCTAGATAGTACACTGGATTTCAGTGTTTCCAGACTATCAGTCACATGAGACTATAGGCCACACTCACAGATGTACCCTAGAGCCAGCACACGCCATATGTACTGAGTTCTGAGATAAGGTATGTGTCCTTCCTGCCACAGTTTGGATGGGTGTTGTCCTCCACAGTACAGGTGTTAGAGGCTCAGTTCGTAGAGTGGTGCTATTAAGAAAAGATGTGGGTCTTCAGGAAATGGCTCCTTGTGAGAAACCTTTAGGTTTCTGAGGAATTTGGAGGGGGCTGTGGTCCTGTCCTGCAGTCAATTCGTGTCCTTGTTTGCACAGTTTGCGTTACCACATGTTCCTGCCACAGCTCCAGTACTGTGGTCACTCTTGGACTAGAACCTCCAGAATGGTGAGCAAAATAATGTTTTCTCTTTATTAGTTGTTTATATTTGGTATTTTATTATAGCAGTGGAGAGTGGACTGATATGACACTTTAAATACTAATAAGCTAATATGCACAAAATGCTGTGTGAATGGTCAAATTGTACCCCAAAGTAGAATACTATTACTTTCAGTATTTCAAAGAAACAAATGTTACCTGCAAATTAGGATGGATAACAGCAGCCACGTCTCCACTTTCGTTCCTTGGATAATCAACTTTCTCCATTATTTTATAGACATCAATAGAACAGGGAGGAAATTCTTTTCCTATGGAAAGAAGTAAGATAAGTTAATCACAGCTAAAAAGAAATGTTCTAGAAAAAGGAAGCTGACATTTTAAGGAAAGAAGATCAACAGAAAGTAAAGAGTGCTGCAAACCAGTTATGGAGGCTCATAAACACCGGGAGACCAAATACTGTGATTACTCCTATCAGTACACTTGCCACAAATCTGTGACAGACAGAGGCAGAAACAGAAGATTCACCTATCAGTGTTTTCTAGGACCACAGGTCAGGGCCACTGGGCTCTCTCTTTTCCTGGTTTTCCTAGCTGTGTATTCTTGAACAACAGGTTGGCCTTCTGCAGCCTGGAGTACATTACCTGTCAAATGAGAGTCTGGATGAACATATGGCAGTGCTCTTCCTTCTGATAGCCTGTGACTAGGTGTCTTCACAAAGATGGTCAATGAGGTAGCTGCCTTCAGCATAATGGATATTTGTCTTAACCAAGGTCATAGCACATCTGACAACTCCTGAGGAGGGAGCTCTTTGGATGCAGGGAATCTTCCTAACAGTGGAGTTCAACCCCAAAGATGATGCAAAATTGAACAACCCAATGCTGACTCGTTCACAGATAGAGGATGTAATCTCTAAGCAAACATTGGAACCTATGTTCGATGAAGAGAAGAGTATGCTGTGGTTGGAGCCTAGAAGGAAGTCTTTCCTTAGAGAGGAATTGATATGGTGAGATCTATTGTTACTTCTAGCTGGCTTTTGCTGTGTAACACACTAACCTAGAACTGTGCAGCTTAAAGGATCTACTTCTACATTGAGCTTGTGATTCTATGGGTTGGTGGGCAGCTCTTCTGGTTTAGACTGGCTTTGGCTGATTGCTGATTGTCTTACTGACGTGTGCAAGGTGAGCTGGTAGGTCCTCTGACTGCTCAGTGATCTGGGATAGCCCCCACTCTCATGTCTGGCATTTCATATGTTGCAGCTTGATGTGTGTGACTGTTATCTGGGGACCTTGAGATTTCTATCCTGTAACCTTTCCTTATCTAGGAGGTTAGTACAGACTGAATCACACAATGGCTATGAGGGGTTCCCAAGACCAGTAAGGATGCACCACTCAGTGCTAGTTCTTTTTCAAACTTCTGGGCTATAAAACAAATTACAAGGCCAAGTCAGATTAAAGAAGATGGAAGAACTGTTTGGGTAATGTAGGGATAGAAAGGGGTGTTTCTGTAGTTGCTACCCCACATTCATATTAAAGGAAACTCAGATTGTGGTTTGTAAAGCCATGTGTGGTGGTTTGAATAAGAATAGCCCCAATGGGTTCATATATATGATTGTTTGGTAATTAGAGAGTGGCACTACTTGACAGGATTAAAAGGTGTGGTCTTGTTGGAAAAAGTATGTCATTGGAGGTGTGCTTTGGGGTTTCAAAAGCTCAAGCTAGGCCCAGCATCTCTCTCTCCTCTTGCTGCCTGCCAATCCAGATGTAGAACTCTCAGCTACCTTTCTAGAACCATGTCTGCTGCATGTCACCATGTTTCCCACCTCAATGATAATGAACTAAACTTCTGAATGTAAGCCAGCCCCAACTAAATGCTTTCTTTTATAAGAGTTTCTTTTTGGTCATGACACCTCTTCTTAGCAATATAATATTGACTAAGACACCATGTCTTCTATCAGGCCTTCTACTTGGATGTATCATTTCTTAATACACTGTGGTTTCACACTGGGTATCTGAGGTCCTGTTGTGCAAATGTTCTGATCTTTCTAACACCAGCTCCATAAGACAGTACAGACCTGTCCTTATGTAAGGGTGGTGAGAACTGATTTTCGGGTTTTCTGACTTTCTGAAGGTTGAAGGACTCCCAAGTACAGAAGCTCTTTAGACTATAGGAGGTGCACATCTGAGGATAAGGGACAATACCTGCTATAGGCCTTGAGCTACACATTAGTTACATCATCAGAGCTACTCATTCCTCAATGCAGCCTAATGGAATTATTTGCACAGGACATTTCTGAGATATTTTAAAGTTTTTTTTTTAATCTTAAAGCAAACTGTTGTGTAATTGTTACACTTAGTACAGTTTGATTTACTGAGTAAGTGATCAGATGTACAGAAGATCTACTCAACTAACTCTTCACCAGTCACTATCCAGTTGATAACTACAGACATAACATAAAAACACATCATTCTTGCTGACTATAACTAAAAGCTAGCCTGGCTTGGCCCTCTTCCCAGCAATCACTGTTACAGCGTAGTCTTCTTTATTCTAGAGCTTTCCCTATCTATATGAACACACACACTCTCTGGTAAGTGATAATAAATTAATTGTAAAGATGGGGTTACACTGTGTAGCCCAGGTTGGTCTTGATAAAAGCAAGTTTGTTTATTGTATGGTTTGGTCTGCTGCGTGTGTGTGTGTGTGTGTGTGTGTGTGTGTGTGTGTGTGTGTGTGTATGTCTGTGTACCCATATGCATACATGTGAAAGTCACAGAAGGATGTTGAGTGTTGTCCTTTGTCACTTCCCATCTTATTGCTTTGACACAGGTTCTCTTGAAGAACAGGAAGCTTGATATTTTGGCTAGGCTGGCTGGCCAGTGAGATCTCAGGATTCTTTGGTTTCTGTCCACAGTACTGGGGTTACAGGCATGTTCAACCATGCCTGGCTTTTGATGTGGTGCTAAAGATTCAAGCTAAGGTCCTTATGCCTGCAGATCAAGTGCTGGCACCCAGTGAACCATTTTACTTGTTAAAAAAAATCAGCCTGCTTTTTAAAAACGAACGTTTTTGAAGACTGGTTCAATTTAGTTTAATTCTTCAAAGCTGTTGAACATTTGGGTCATTTCCACTGTTTTATTGTTGGAGACAAAGCTGTAATAGCCAGCCCTTATGTAACACACTGGATGTGCATGTGGTTGTGCTTCTTTATGGCAGGGAGTTGCTGGGTCATGTGATTTGTATATTTTAAGAAGGATTTACTGAGAATGCAGAGGGGCTCAGTGGGTAAGAGTGCTTGCTGGGAAAGCGTGAGGGCTTGAGTGTGAATCCTAGCACCCAAGTAAAAAAGTCAGGTGTGGGCATGTGTGCCGGTAACCACTGAAAGGAAGGAACCAGAAAGATTACCCAGTCTGTGACTGCCAGCCTAGCTAGTTCAGTGAGAGAGTTTGTCCTAAAGGAATAAGGAAGAGAGGAGAGTGAAGAGCAGGATTTAAATCCTCACTAGGCCTGGAGCACACACATTAACACATGGTTATACATCATATACATAGTTCTCCCATAAAAACAATAGATAAGCAAAATTTAAAAAGAATGTAGAACAGATTATAAAAAAGAATATAAAAAAAACCCATAAAATTATCCCCTAAAAGGTCTTTACCAAATAACATGTTCAGCAGAAAGTAATGGGCCTATTTTCTTTTCCTATAGCTTTGCCAAAATTTGATATCACAACTATAACCAGATTTGAATATTTTCTTAATCTAATGAATGAAGTTTGTCACTTGAATTTGCACTCCCTGGATTACCCATGATCCTGAACATCTATGTTTATTGGACACTTGAACTTTCTGGTCTTTTCTATGTTCTTAGCTAGCAAATGTTAGCCATTCACAACGATGGGTTTTATTTTCAAGTGTGTATGTGATATAATTTGATCAGACTGATCCTCTGCTGTTTTTTGTTGTCCTTCCCACTCCTTGGTCATCCTTTTCTGTTCCTTTTACTTTCGGGTCTTTCTTCTAATGCACTGAGTTTCCTTAGGGTTGCTTATCGGAGCATGGTGAGGAGTAGTTTACAGAAGCATGGACAATTTATAGTGGCTACACCACTGAAGAAAATGTCTCTCCCTCCCCAGTATCCATTAGCCTTCTAGATCCTCACAGCAGGGTGGGCCTCATCTGTCTTTGCTGTTTAAAATAGAAATTAATGGGAAAAGGAAATAACTTTCTTTGGGAGACTTATTTGACAGCTGCCTTTCTTGAATGTGTCTACTTGCCATTCCCTGAGGAACTGTTGAAGTAAAAAGGTGATCTTCAAAAAGCATCTAGAAACTGCCTGGCACACAGCTGTAATGCCAACCCTAAGTAAACTGAGGCAGGAGCACTGAGAGTTTAAGCCCTGCCTGGGCTATGTAGTGAGAGCCTGGAGAGAGAAAGTGAGAAAGAGTGTGGGGGATGGAAGAGAGGGGAGTAGAGACAGAGATAGAGAGAGGTAGCTAAGGTCGTAAGCATGACAAATATGACCTAGAAGCTATTACAATTTCAATTTTAAGTCATTAAGTTTTGCATAGACAAACCTCCCCCAACCCGTTATAGTTAAGCCATGTACATAAATACACCCACCACTCACCTTCATTGAAATGCTGTATAAAATCAAGAGCATGTTTTATCATTCTTCTCATTTGGTCCAAAATATCAGCTCTCAGAACACCCTGAGGCTGAGGACCAACTTCTATACCTATGTACAGAAGGAGACACAATCACATTTACATACATAGTAGAATATGTTGAGAAAATTAAGTATGAAAAATATGAAGATCTAGATCTCAGTGCGGTATGACTGTTTAACATCATGGAAAATAACAGATACAATGTCAGTGTAAATACAGAACATGAAAACCCATGGAGCTCTGCTTTTTCTTTTATATTTCCTCAGTATTGTGAAAACATGAAAAATTTATTACCCAGTAAAAGATGGAGTGTAAGTGAGGCTGACAAGAAATAGGTTGCCACAAAGAGAAACTGTCATAGACTCAGTCACCTTAGGAGGAATGAGTATGTCTGTGTGGTCAGAAGTCTAGTTAACTAAGCTTTGGGTTTAGTTCACATGGTATTTCAGCAACATTCTTGCCTTTATTATAAAAGTATAACCATATCTTACTGATAAGATGGTGCAATATTCTTCATTTTATATGAAATTATATTCATTTATTCTATCCCAATAAGTCTATGTATCATGTCTTTCCAGTGGTTGTTTGGCATCCATCCTCGTCCTATAAAATACCCCTTGTGTAAACAACTTATCTAGCACCTTTCTTCTGTCCAACTTCCCACAAACTCATTCCTTCAACCACCACCTTCTCCACTCTTCAAACTATTTGAGAATTGTAATATTGTATATCCTCATTCCATTCCACCTAACTCATGGATTCCTTTACCCTCATCTTATTTTTACGCATTTCTACTATTTCCCAGTCTGTTAAAAACTCTCTCTCTCTCTCTCTCTCTCTCTCTCTCTCTCTATATATATATATATATATATATATATATATATATACCTTATTGTGTCCACATTGACCCTATACAGGTGTGAGTGGGAATGAAGAAGACATGATTTTATATTATGGAAGACCTAGAGAATTCCAGACACTGTTAGCACCCTGCTGACCCCAATATAGCCAGATGACCCTGAACAGTGCATGGCTCTGCATTACAAAATGCTGTTATGAAATACAGTTGTCCATTATTAAGTGTCCTTCCAAGATTAGAACCACATGACAATGGTCCCCCTTTGCCAAAGTAGTCTTTTCTATTCAACCAAAATGTATCATGTTGTTAGTAAATAAGGAGCTGAAGGGGATTGCAACCCCACTGAAGGACAACAGTATCAACTAACTGGACCTCTCAGAGCTCCCACGGACTAAGCTACCCATCAAAGAGCATATATGGGCCAGTCCATGGCTCCTGCTACATATGTAGTGGGACTACCTTATCTGGCATCAGTGGGAGGGGAGGAGCTTGGTCCTGTGGAGGCTTGATGCCTCAGAGAAGGGGAATGCTAGAGGGGTGAGGAGGTGGGAGTAGGTGGGTGAGCACCCTCTTATAGGCAAAGGAGAGGTGGATAGGGTATAGGGTTCATGGAGGGGAGACTGGGAAGGAGGATCGGGAAAAGGGGGACATTTGAAATGTAAACATAATAAAAACAATTAAAAAAGAATGTGTTTAGATTCTTGGACTATATGTTTTAAAATTATCTTCATGTAAAAAAATTGTTGTGCTTAGTTTTCTTTCTTTCTTTTCCTTTTTTTAATGAGGGAAGACCCAGCCCATTGTGGGTGGTGCCAACCCTGGGCTGGTGGTCTTGGATTCTATAGAAGGCTGAACAGCCATGATGAGCAAGCCAGTAAGCAGCATTCTTTTATGGCCTCTGCATCAGCTTCTGTCTTCAGGTTCCTGTCCTGTTTGAGTTTCTGCCTTGACTTCCCTCGTGATGGACTGTCACCTAGAAATGTGAGCTGAAATAAACCCTTTTCTCTCATGTTGCTGTTGGATACGGTGCTTCATCACAGCAATGACAGCCCTTGCTAAGGTAGGTGTCTAGCAACTCTCCCAAGCATTTTTATTTGTTTTGTTTTATGGAGACAAGATTTTACCATGTGGACCCTGCTGGCCTGGAACTTGTTATGTGGGCCAGGCTATCCTCGTACTTCCAGGGATCCTACTGCCTGTGAGCCAGGCTAGCCTCGTACTCCCAGGGATCCTACTGCCTCTGCTGCTTGCTTCCTTTCTTTATTTTATTAATGAATTACTTTATTTACACCCAAAATGTTGCCCCCACCCTTCAACAAAGAGTTCTTCTCCCCCATTTCCCCTCCCCTTTGCCCCTGAGAGGGTGCCTCCCTGGGAGGGCACCATGTCTCTACAGGATTAGGTGCATCTTCTCCCACTGAGGCCAGCCTGGATCCCTGAAAGCTCCCAGAGACTGAGCTACCAACTTCTGCTTTCAAAGTAATGGATTTACAGGTATAAGTCAACATGTTTGGTTTGCTGGATTTTTTCCCCAATAATTTATTTATTCACTTTACATCCTGATTGCAGCCCCTTATACACACAAACAGACCTTTCTTTACATGTGTGGTATCATAGGTCTTGGTAAGGAATTTTTCTATGCATAATTTGTACAACTATGCAAAAACATGTTTCTGTATATGACTATGTATTGTAGAAGTTGTCCCTCAAACTGGAATTCATCTTTCTTTATTCTAACACAATCAGAATTTTGGTTGAGTATCCACAGTTCAAGGTAAATGTCACTTAAGTCACCTATGGAAATCCTAGCACTCTAGTGACAAAATACAAGAAGTGCAGGGGAAACCTGAGACTTTCTTTATTTAATGAACTATTGTCATATGATGTTTAGAACCACATTATCTTGTGACCACAGTAAGAACACATTAAAGATTGTAGAACAACAATAACAACAAAAAAAGATAATGGTACCTCATGATGTTGACTGCTCTAATTTATATTATTATTAAATCACTATTTAAAGAATCAGAATTATTTTTTAAATTTTCATTTGATTATGTTATTTGACAACTGCCCTCTACCCCAACGTCCTAATGGTTAAACTTCTGAGGCCTAACAAAATAGGATGCTGTAATAAACTTTCAATTATAATGTTCAGGTTGCCTGTAGGCCAAAGTATTCTACATAGCCTCTGGGGGGAGATGGAGCCAACCTCAGCACCACTGTAAAGGTACAGGAGCCATGCTGCAGAAGCAACTTATGTGTAGAACCAGTTTCCATGGTGGGGGTCTATGGAAATCAAGGGCCACAGAATGGTAGGATAGACACTTCATGCAGAAGAATCAGTTATTGAAGTTTGTTCTCCTGAGAATGTTTTTCAAACTAAAAATTACTTTGATATAAGATCTCTTATCACTGCTGAACAGTCAAATCCATAGGATAATACCATGACACACTCAGGATGGAAAGGAAGACACAATGGTTAAACAAGTGCTGAATCTGCAATGAGATGATGTCTAGATTCTAAGAAGGTTGTGTCTAGTTACTCATAGTGTTGGGGTGGAGTATGAATGAATATGCTTGCTTTTAATCATGAGGCTGGCTGCAGCAAACTACAAACACTCTTTGGGATTAAGTTAACCTGGAATGATTCTGTTAGGCTTGAGGCAACCTGGCATTAGAATGGTCCCTATACTGTTAGTACCAGTGAAAATAAATTTGTAAGAGGCAGCAGCCTTTGTGACTGTAAAATGTTTTATCGAAAGCTTTTTTTTTTTTTTTCTGGTCTTCAATTTTTTTATTCATTACGTAATAAATATACTCCAGATAAAATATCAAAATCAGAAGGAGAACACACTAGCACTTCTAAATTATAGTTCCTCAGGTTAAAATGCTTTAAAATTTAGCTCTATTTGCAAGGACCAACATATTAGCAGATACTTGTTCTAACTCAGAAAAAAAAAAACCACAGATCATAAATACCATAGACTAAGATAGATCTGTCCGACTTCAGAAGCCTTATGCTTTTGTTCAGTGTCAGAGGAAAGCAGGGCTCTGTGTTGTTATTCATGCAGTGCTGATGGCTCACTGACAGCCCTCATGCCTGCCATGCAAGTGCTTTTCTACCACAGCCTTTACTGTATCATTTAGGCTCTAGTTAACTTTTAGTTTTGTCTGTCTGTCTGTCTGTCTGTCTATCTATTTTGAAGTATTAGAATACTAGGCAAGAACTCTATCACTAAGCTATAATCTCAGGCTAGAGTTTTGGTTTATGTAAACTATGTAAGGGTATTGGATATTTAGCCAATATTATATACATTTTAGATAGAGTTCTCTAATAATTATAATAATAAATTAATTACTTTAAATGTGTAACAAAAATCACTATTTGAATAGTCAGAGTTTTTAAAAGTTTATTTGCTTATATTATTTGTCAACTCTCTTTCAAATTACTTTGTTAAAACATCTGAGCTCTAACAAAATAGATTCAAGTTATAGTAACAGCTTTATTTACAGTACACTTTGTAGATAACTAGTTATACTAATAGATCTCCCAGGAAACAGGTTGGTGTTACCCCTAC
This sequence comes from Arvicanthis niloticus, assembly GCF_011762505.2. Lineage (NCBI taxonomy): Eukaryota > Metazoa > Chordata > Mammalia > Rodentia > Muridae > Arvicanthis > Arvicanthis niloticus. The sequence goes on along the minus strand of NW_023046000.1, from coordinate 73,607 downwards.
TTTAGCAGTTTTCTACTATGGAGTAATTATCTGGCTAAAGGTCCATCTTCTCATTAGACACTGAGCTCTTGGAGATTGTGTGTCAGGACCAAGCACAGTACTGTTCTGTAACAGACATACAAATACCTATGGAATATACAATTTTTTGCAATAACAATGGGGGGTGGGTATGAGAGACATTCATAGAAGGTTTTACTCCACATGAGTTCTGGGAATGAGGAGAGCATCAGACTAATTCCAAAGCCTGAGTGTTACAGCAAAGGAAGTAAGTATAAACACAGAGATCTGCTCAGAGAAACTCAGGAAATTAAGTTCAGTTAGGGCTTGCCTACAGTGAATCTGCTTATCTGATAGTTATAAGATTAATGATATGTGAGGTAGCTATGCATGTTCTTTATGTTTCAGTTAGGCTATATTTTCTTTACCTATGCCAGCAGGAACTACGACTTACCAACAGGATACTTGGCAATGGAACGAGTGGTTGCATATTTGAGGGAAGGATGCTCAATGAGATAAACAGAGCACGGTAATGGAGCCATGCAAGTCTGAAGAAAATTGAAAACATCTTTCTTAGTGTGCAAAGAATGTTTTGTTCTCTTGGCTGCTACAGAGTCAGTAGTCCCTTCAAAATGCTTTACTTCATAATCAAAATTGGCTCGATAGCCTTATGAAATGTTCTCTAAAGCCCGATGTTATACCTTTGAAACCATACAAATGGCCGGGCGGTGGTGGCGCACGCCTTTAATCCCAGCACTTGGGGGGCAGAGGCAGGCGGATTTCTGAGTTCGAGGCCAGCCTGGTCTACAGAGTGAGTTCCAGGACAGCCAGGACTACACAGAGAAACCCTGTCTCCAAAAACAAAAACAAAAACAAACAAACAAAAAAGAAAACCATACAAATGAATTACATACAAAATCAAATTGTATTAGCTTTCTGGGCAAAATGTCCACAAAACAATACTCCAGGATGCAAACCAAAAATAGGAGACGAACATTTCTTTTGAACACATCTAGCTACTTCTGGTTTCATTTTTGTTTACATTTAACTGTTTAGCAGAATATTGGTCTTAATTCTAAAATTCTGTTACCACATATGGTCTATATCTCTACAGATATTGTGTGGTCCCCCCATAACTTTTGCTTAGTTCTATGAGAATTTGAGCCAGGTCTCTAGGTTTATTTTACTTAAATTTGAGACACAGTATCACTATGTAGCTCTGGCTGGACTTGAACTTACTATGTAGTCTGAGCTTATCTTGTTCCTGAGGTATTAGCTGGTATCCCCCACTTTGGTCCCTTTCTACCATTTTTGGCCCCTCCAGCTCCTGGAGGACACAGTGGACCACACTTTTGGAGCCTCTGCTGAAGTGCCTGGGCCTGACACTGTTTCTCTACCAGGGTTCAAATCTTGATACTCTCATAAAACATGCAGAGGTGTGTCAGTGCACAGAAACTGAACAGGCCAAGGGCAAGACATTGTGAAGCCAAGTCTCTTTATCCTAGGACTTTAGTCAACGTTGTATGGTCTCTATATGATCTTCCTAAGGCTCTGTGATTGAGATGCTTCAACTGTACTGGTTTAAATTTTGGTATTAATTTTACCTAGTTTTGACAAATACTGCATGCATGGTGGCCATCTGGATAGAATTTATAGCTCTGTAAATTCAAGTATTCACAGATGTTTTATCATTTTACTCATTGAATTCATTATTTTACTTTTTTCTTTCTAGCACTACTGCTTCTGTATCTTTGTACAGTATTTCATCCAGCCTCCCATTTGGATATGGAATACAATTCATTTCTCTTTTTCCTGTGTTCCTGATATCTTTCAATGACTTAAAAGTAAGGATGCTAATAAAATACAGTAATATTGAGATTACCTGAACATAGTGAAACATCTGGATCAGAAAGTCACTCCTGAGATTACCTGAACATAGTGAAACATCTGGATCAGAAAGTCACTCCTGGAATCCTCAAGAATGAGGGTGCAGCCCATGTTAGAGGTGGTGTTGTGAAGGTCAAAAACAACGTCGTAGGCATCGTCACTATTTTTTGGACCAAATAAGTGATTTATTTCTTGAGCCCTTTTCACTTCATATGGCAAATCTTCAGACATCTCTTTGCTGTTTTAGTAGAAAGAAAAAGATTAACAATGTCTATGGCTATGATAACATAAACACGCAACGAATCAGTACACAAAGAACTAGCTGTAAACCTTATGTATCAAAAATCAGACAGGGAGGCTGGGCAGTGGTGGCACATGTCTTTAATCCCAGCACTAGGAAGGCAGAGGCAGATGGGTCTCTGAAGTGGATCTTCTGGTAGATCTTTGAGCCCAGTCAGTTGAGAAAGAGAGAGAGAGAGAGAGAGAGAGAGAGAGAGAGAGAGAGAGAGAGAGAGAGAGATATCTAGGAGAGCCAGAGTTACACACAGAGAAACACTCTCTTGAAAAAAACAAAATGAAACAAATCCACGAGGGACATGAAAACTTATCTAAAACCTCTGCAAATGAAAAAAAAACCCTCAGTACTTTTTTTCCAGCTGATTCCATATATCTGGTGCTACACTGACATGCTTATAAAATGTTAGGCTTATTTATGTGGCTGGTCCCAGGTAGGGCTTTACAAACAAAATTTACCACATGATTTCAACCTTGAATAAAATATACCCTTTAATTTTATAAGCACTTCTTTATAGTTATGGTACACTGCTTATTTATTATGGGGCAGGACCATCAACCCCAGCACTATGGTTCTAGTAAAAAAGGGAGCCAAACTCTGGAGCTCATGGTGCTTACTGGGTACTTTACATTGAAGACTGGGAATGACTAGTGGATCAGGGATACAATTTACAAATGACAAACCACAAACTTACACAAACATACTACCATGCGTTTTTCTTGAACAAGTGTGATAAGTGATCACAATACAATACTCTCAAATGGGCTAGCTTTGAATTTAGTTAGCAGCCAAGCATGGAGGATTGCCTCCTGCCTCAGCCTCTCAAATAGCTAGAATTACAGGCTGGGGGCTGTTTGAACGAAATCTTATAGATACAAGAATTTACAAAGGTATTATTATTATTATTATTATTATTATTTACTCATGGTTCTTTTTATTTCACATTTCTTCTTTCCTCTGCTTGTCCCCGCTGCATGTGTGCATGTACAGTACTGAATGTCCCCGCTGCATGTGTCTACACCCAGCCTCAGTGTGGCCAGAGAGCCTCTAGGTTGTTCTGTACATGATAATGGTTTAAATTTATACTTCTCTACTGAGTCTCTCAACCATATTTCTAAAACCTAAGTCTATATATTTCTACTACCTAGCTATTTTTTAATAGTTTGTACCAGACTCTTTACTGCCTAGAAATCATATCTACAATCAAGAAGGCATATCAGTCATTTTGTACCTCTGAAGCAAAAAAAAAAAAGAAGAAAAAAAACATAAGAAGAAAAATCTCCATGTGAGGTGAAGTACAGTAGGGAGAGAGATAAGCCCGAGGCATTGATGACATCAAGGAGCTACTGCACTGGCCTTGGGCCACCTACATTTGGACATACTGCTTATGAACAAGAGACCCTTATTAGTTTAGATTGGCATTCTTGAGTTTCTATTTGCAATCACATACAGATCTTAATGTGATATATAACACACATACACACTCACACACAGGCATTTACAAAGTTAACTCCTGATTAGTTCATATTAGTTCATGACATCACTCCAGAGCCCACTTATTTCCGTTTGGGTAAAAGGCATCGTTACCCGCTCAGATGCTCAGAGTTAATGTTTTAAGTCTTGGAAGACAGTGGGCACTCTGAATTCTCAAGCCTGGGGTCCAGTTACCGTGGCAGAGTCCCACAGGAGCAGACTGCAGGAAGAGACCGGCAGACCTTGTCAGGCACTAGCAGCCACAGTGCTGCAGTAGCTGTGCTGTCACAGTAGCTTGCTGACATCTACTCTGGACAGGAGAGTCAACGAGGACTTCCGATAGGGGAATGGTAGAAAGTTTCTATGCAAGGGTCACTCTTGTGGCCACCACATGAAGAACATACAGGAGCAAGCCTGGGTCAAACTGGATGCATGTAGATTCTGTAAGAGGTTTGTTATCTGTCTGCAGAGGAAGATTGGCTTTGCGAAGTTCCTTTATGTTTGTATAGTACTAGAGAGAACCCAGGGCCTTATCCACGTTAGGCAAGTATTCTCCCATCTGAGACACATCCTTAGCCCACTGTTAAAATGATTTGTTTTAAGGCAGGATCTTGATATGTTGCCCAGGCTAGCCTTGCCCTGCCTTGGCTTCCCGTGTTTCAAAGCCTGGCTGCTCTGTGGAGTTCTTGTAAAGAGTATGTGGGAGGACTTACCCTCCCAGACAAGGGGGCTGGAGAACAGAGAAGGCTTTAAGGTTGCTTCTGTAAGGAACTTGTGGGTAATAGTGTCACCACAGAAATGAGGGATGCAGGAGAAGGCAGCGACTTAGCAGAGGCCACACGGGAGAGGCTCACTGGTTTATTTATCTCATGATATTCATAACCACCATGAGACAGGGCTGTCTAGCCTCTGAAGTGTTAAGGCTAAGAAACAGAATGTGAATCCAACTTAAAGTGCCACAGTCACTGAGAAGCTGCTATTGGCTATTCTTGTAAGAAAACTCACCCCAGCCCACTTCAGAGTTTTTTGGGAAGTTAATATGCAGGTTCAAAGAGTCATTCTTCAACAAATCTTACTTGTAATATATAAGGTAGTTTATAGCTATTTAGGTAAACAAACATTAACTGTCCTGAAATAACTTCAATCATGAAGATAAAAGTATTTCTGGAATTTAAATTATGCTCATAAAATTGCTTGGCCACAAAGTATCCCAGTGTAACTTCCTTGGAAAACAAATACTTTGTAAAGGCAAATTTTGTTTTATTTACATTTCTTTAGTTCTGTGGTCGGATTGGATTCAGGAATTCTCTAGCTCAGCCAAGTATTTACCAGCAAATAAATTCAAGGCCAGTCCTGCTGGGGCAGGCCTATAATCCCAACCCAAGTTTGGAAAGGTCTAAGGAAGCAACTTCCGAACTCATTTTCCTCAATGATGATAAGCCACCACTAGAGATAAGCTTGTCTGCCCCAGGCCACAGACCAGCCTGTTATTCTCTGGTGCTTCCTCACTCTCATTCAAAAAATACTAATCAAAATGTCATAATTTCCTCACTGGACATAGTGAGGAAGAGATACCTGTAAGGAAGCACAGTGGTGAGTTTCCCACACAACAGTGTGTTTACCAGTATAATGACCAAACAGTTATTTATTTTCATTTTATTTTGAGAATAATTTAGATCCTTATTTTTACATGTCGCTCAACACAAATTTATGCAGAGGATTATTATATTTGCGTCTTTCAAGTCACATGAGTCAAAAATATAGATATTTCTTTTTTTGAAAAATTTTAAATTTTAATTAAAATTTAAATAAAAAATTTTTTATTTACATTTCAGATGCCATCCCCTTTCCCGATTTCCCCTCCCTAGAAAGCCCCTAGATATTTCTTATTTGTTGCTGTGTACTGAATGGCATACAGCAAAAAGATTAGAGCACATGAATGCCCAGTTTGTGTAGTTGCATAATTCTCGTAAAGCAGCACGATTAAAAGTGAAAGTGACCTTCTTCACCACGGATGCTCTGCATATGGATCTGACTACTTACTAGGGGCATTTACATGTTCTTTTCCAATGACTAGCGCTTTTCACCCATATACACTCTCAGAGAATAGAGACCAGTCTTACCTAAGATTTTCAAGGTCAAAAGCACGATTCAGGTCACAGTCAATGTATCTGGTGCACTTCTCCACTGCTCTTGGGTTGGTAATGAATGGCTTCACGTCCAGCCCTGCTCTGTGAACTTCAGTGCCGTCCTTTAGCCAGTGAGTAACTAGAAAGACTCCTGTCAGTTCATTTCCATGAGTCCCCCCAAAGATGGCAATCTTCTTAACAGGTTCTTCAGCAACACAAGAGGTCATTTTACCAAATACCCAAATCTGGTCTGACTTCTGCAGTTCAGAAGAGAGGAGGTCAAAGGACGCTTAACTTCTGAGAAAAGTTGCCAAGTTAGAACTAAGTGAGAAATGCAAAATACAGAGCTCTCTTGAGAACTGACTTCACAACTGTTTCTGCCACAACTTCCCAGCCTGTTTATTCTATGGACTTGCCCTTCTGTAACCCCGCCCTTGACCATATTTGGATTACAATATGCAAGGATCAAGGATCGAGATGCAGCTGTTAACTTCTAACTCCCTCGGATGGTCAGCAGATCAAAGTACAATTGTGTTAGTTAGCATTCCCTGGTATAAAAATTCTCCTTTCTGTTCAGAATGATTATTTATAAAATAATACCACATTAAGCCCAATCCTCCTAAATATAACAGTGTGGTTTATTCAGTGTTTTTGTTTCCACTGACATTTAAAAACATTTCCAAAGTAAGCAAGGCACTTTTCCTGATCTGAAGGCCTTGTTGTCTCTGACCTCCTCTTGAACAGCATCCTTTCTTTCAGCATAGCTGTCCACAGTCAAAGGCACAAGAGCCCAGTCATGACAGGGTCGCTGACAGAGCATGGCAGAAACGCAGCAGGCAATAATGTTGCTGTGTTCAATCCTGAGGAGAGAACCAACTTCTCAAAGTTGTCCTCTGACCACCACATATGTCTCTCTCTTTCTCCTCTCTGTCTCTTACACACAAATAATGAATAAAATAAAAATTATTTTTCAAAAGTGACTTTGAAACATCTTTAACTTCTGTCTCATGAAGGTTTTGGTAGTTCTATGATGTCTTTTTTTTTTTTTTTTAATTGTTTAAATACCAAATGAAAAGCTGCTATCAGTAATATTCAAGTCTCTTAAATGCCTGAAAATATTTTGCAACATAATATATACAAAATAACATGAGCATATATTACACATATGTTACATATATTTTAACTACATCACGTGAGTTATACAGACATGATCTCATTTGCTGGTATGGAAGACTTTCTTCTGGAATGTGTTGTTCTAAAGGGGGTCTTACTGGGGAACTAATCCAGGATGATTACATAGCTTTGGAACATTAACTCTGAGCCAATCTTACTTGATTTCATACTCAATCACCCAGAAAGCCAAGAATGTTAAAGTACAGGAAATATTATATATTTTCATGTATATGTGAAACAACACTAAGTTCTTTCGTAAGTTTCATAAGGACACAATAAAGCAGTCATTTACCATACAGGGCAGGTTAATCTATAATTTTCCCCCACAGACGTCTGCTTACTTTATTCATAAATTCACTTTATGAGTTATAATGGGCAGACATCCTCATTGCACAGATAAAGGAAAGAAGCACTCAGCCCGATTAAGTTTCCACAGTTACATAAAAGAAAGCTAGCCCCAGGAGCCATGTTTCTCATTAAGGCCAGCATTTGCCACAGGACAACAGGGTGACTCTGTTATTTTTGGATTCCTCTGAACTTCTAATTTTGCTCTTCCAGAGCTCACATAAACAGCCAGCACAATGTAGAATCACAAGACACACAAACCAAATGCATGGTGGAACTACAAAATGTTTCATAGTATTTAGTAAGCAAATCCTCAATACCTTTTTGTTTTCAAAAAGATTATAATGCAGAGATAAAACAAAGTCAAGACTGCTTATACATTGAAATTACTGCTGTAACCTAAGACAAAGTCCCTGTAACCTTTGGTTTTCTTTCTGCCTCAGCATACACTGAACACAATGATGAAAACAGGCATATGTAGAGACAGGACAGTTCTCCTGCTCCCATGATGGTTTTACTGAACTGTGGTGAATTATTAGCACCCTGCTGTAAGTATTTTGTTCCTTTCCTGCTGACCTGTGGTTTGTTCTGTCCTTTGCCCCAGTCTCTCTGGAAACGCTGTTTCAGTAACTTATTCATAGCAGGCACCAGTGACTCAAACTTTGAGGCTTGTTTTGTGGAATTTTAACAGGTCAGCATTTTGAAGTACACTTTCACATTTCTAAAGTTTCTGTGGTGTGTCCAAGTGAGCAGCTCCCTTGGCAGTTAACGGCCGGCAGCAGCTCGCATGCTTACCTTGTTACTGTGTACAGTTTGTCTCCTGCAGGAAGCTTTACTAGAAAACGAAAGCTTTTGCTTAGAACTGGGGCAGCAGAGGCTTTCACTCTCTTATACCAAGTTAACTTCCAAGAGTTTTAACTCCTGATTTCCCAAATCACCTCTTAACTCTCTTTCCCAAAGCATGTGGCAAAATCTACCCACTTCTATTAGTTACTGTTTTTGAGAGTTCAGAGAATTGATAGCATACTGAATAAAATCATTTCTAGTTATCATCTCTTGATTGAAATACTTTCAAAAAGTGTTACTTCCAGAACTACAGATTTGTGGTTTTTTTTTTTTTTTTTTTTTTTGTTGTTGTTGTTGTTGTTGTTTTGACAGGTCTTGGCTTCATACTGGTTATGTAGCTCAGACTGGCCTTGAACTTGTGAACCTCCTGTCAGCCTCCTGAGTTCTGAGATTACTAATTTCTTTTAAGTACAAGATTACGTGGTTTAAAACAATAGGACAATAAAATTTGACTCACAGTAAGGCTAGCCAATGGATCAATGCCAGGGATTTTGTTGTGGGTATTAAGCTGAGGCTGTGTATGAAACAGCATGTCAGAAGATGTTCTAGTTTGCTTTCTGTTGCTGTGATAGAGCAGAACTCTGGCCAAAAGTGACGTAATTAATCCTTGTGGGAAGTCAGGACAGGAATCTATGCAGACATATGCACAGCCCATGGAGGAAGATCTACTAATATACTTTCTGCCTCTGCTCAGCTAGTGTTCTTATGTAGCCTAGATCCACCTACCTAGGGAGGGTTGGTACCACTCAGAGTGGGCTGGGACCTCCCGATCAATTGTCAATTAATATAATCTTTCTCAGACATGGCCACGGGCCAACTGCATCTGGACAGATGATTCTCAGCTGTGTCAGGTTGACAGCTAAAACTAGCTAGGACAGACAATCAAAAGGATTCCCTGTTCCATATTTTAAAGAAAGTGTCTTATAGATAATGTGGTTGTTCAGGAGCCAGGCAATCACACTATTACAGCTCTAATTCTACCCTTTCTCTGTGGCTCTCTTGCCATCATCCATCCTGATCAACATTCTAGGTGGAGATGAATGATAACCAGAACAGAGCTGGGATACGGTATATAAGTTCATGGACTTCTAGCAAAGATTCCATATTGCTCATGCGCATTCTTTACAGACATAGTACATGTTCTCGCTTTCACTAGACTTAAAGTTGTGATTATTTTTTTCTTTTCTTTTTTTCATACAGTCTAGGCAATCACTCTACTACTGAGCCATACCCCATCCCTTGCCTCTTTAAGAATGAGAAATTATTATTTGGGGGGGGGGGCATTATGCATTGTACACATGCTTATGTATGCATGTATCAAGCCAAACTCCACTTCCTTGAAAATTATTATATTCACATTTTAGGGAAGTATTCTATCTGGAATAATGATGAATAAGTTTTTTCCAGACATTTTGTTGAAGGCTTTTTCCAAATTGAAAATGATCCTATTCAAAGTTTATTCTTTATCCCATCATCCAGTCCACTACCACTCTTACTGACAAAGAAACTAACATGTTTTTATTTTCTTCCAGTTTTAATTTTCTCCTAGGCATTTACTAATAACCATCTCTCCACAGCAGCCCTTTCCACTTCCCTTCAGCTATGTTGGATAGTCAGAAGACAGGGAAATAAGAGGACCCAGTCTTTGATCAAAGATACCTATTCTAAGTAGCTAGTCTATACTCGCAAAATGGCAGCAACTATTGGAAACAGGAATTAACCTTTATTGAGCACATATTATGTGCCGGAACCATTTAATACCTCTTTTCAAAATTTAAGGCAATTAAGTAAATACTGTTATTGCTATTTTATCAAAGAAAGAAACATAGACATCACATGCCCAAAGTCACAGAGGCAAGAACTCCCCATTTTTTTTTCAGGCAGGCTTCTGTGACAGAAGCTTCTGACAGGAGGCTGTCTCTGTGAATCTAACAGTAGTGTTCAAATGCATGCTTGGAAAGTATTCTGCAAGTGGGAATTACAAATGAGATTTTTGGAAATTATTCCAAAAATGGTTTCTACCCATATGTGAAAGGCTGGGGAAAAGTCAAGAAAAGCTACCAACTTAATGAGTTTGTCCAAGTGCTCCTTATACAGGAAGGAGCTCAGATCCTCATACCACCCTGCCTCCTTTGTAGACTTCTGAGGCCCAGGTGCTCTTTTGCTCTCCTTAACAATGGTAGCGCTGGCTCTTCCTGTCTGCCTGCTCTCTGCTTTGGATGGGGTCATTTCAAAACGGGCCTCAGCCCCCCCACAGGTCTCCTGGAGACTAAAATTTCCTGCCTGACCCATGGCAGACATGTGGTCATATTGGGCAAGACATAACTTGTTTTGCTGCCTTGGGAATCATTCTCTTTAGACACAGTCTAGGATGTCAGCCGCATCTTAGAAAACTTCTAGTGTCTAGGAAATGGGCAAGGCGGAAGGGAAAGAGAGGCCATGATTTTCTGATGTCACTGGGCTGGAGCGAGGCTGGGCTGGGGAGTTCCTCCCGCCTAATCCATAACCAGAACAAGTTTCTGTCTGTGGACAAAACAGCGAAAGAGGTAGAGCCATGCCCGGGTCAGCATTGTACCTCACAAGCAACGAAGCAAAGGGAATCGCTTTTGCCTTTAGGGCCCGAGAAACTCTGTTGGGCTTGCTCCTTTAAACTCTCGCGATACCTTGGCCCTTGCGCTTGCGCAGTTAGTAGTGCCGGTGCTTCAGAGCGCCTGCGTGCTGTGCTTAGGACTGCTGCGCCTGCGCAAAGTTTCCCGCGGGTTTGCAGAGGCGGGAAGGTCCGCGTAGCTGCCTGCGGACGGAGGCGAGGTTAACTTGAGGGCTCTCTTTGTACCTGGTGTTGGCAGGGGATTCTTGGGGGGAAATACCGTTTGTTGACCTAAAATGGCCCCTATGAGTGGGTGTGTCAGGCGGGAGGGGGCTGTTGGGAGGGAAGATGAATTCTGACTGGAAATCTCCCTCTTCCTTTAAGGAGGCCTCAAACAGGCCGCGTCCGGCCTCAGCTTGAGGCCATGGTCTTAGAGCAGGTTTGTCAGTGATTGGTAGTACCTCCCCAGAACCCCAACACCTGCCCGGCCACCCCACCTCCACCTTCCCTGCTCCCATAGCCCCAACCACCCCAGTCACCCCACTCTCACCTACTGGCCCCCTGCCACTCTGCCTCTGCCACCCCTGCTTCCACCACTCCTGTCGCCCCAGTCATCCTGCTCCTGCCACCCCAGTCATCCCATTCCCATCACCCCACCCCTGCTCGAGCTGAAGCCGGTTCTCTTGGACGCTGGGTTCAGGAAGATGATGGTGTACTTCCATGTATTTGTGAATCAGGCATAGTGGCCTATCTCTGCAGTCCCAGCACTTGGGTGCTAGAGATGGGAAGATTAAAAGTTTGAGGCAAGTCTGGGTTGTATGAGATTCTGTCTCACATGCCATAGGTTTAGGATATTTAAGGTATTCAGCCCCTGTAAGTTCTCTTAGGCTTGGGATGAGCTGGTGTTTCTGTGTTGAGAAAAAAAAAATGGCTCCATCTCTGTTCTGATTCCTAGAATGGTAGAAAAATACTTAAGAGTTTCCCATATTCTGCTTTCAAGTTCAAGATGCACAAAGAGGCAGTCCTCAGTCTCTTGTTTTTGAGTTTTACTTTTGCAAATGATATTTGGACATTAATGTTTACCTTTTTGACTGCATTGTTACTTGTGTTCACATCAGTCTGTCCCACTGGGATGTGGATTTGCAGTAGAAATTATTTGGGTTTGTGTCTGGCCTTTTCATGGGCAAACATTTGTTGAATTAAATTATATTAAGATATAGATATATCAGGAAGCTAAAATCAGAAAAAATACAATGGGAAAATGTTTTATTTGTTTCTGTAAGTTTGCACATGCTGTAATTCCTTTCCCTTATAGCTTTGGTTCAAAATTCCTATGATGGGTCCTGACTTCTGATTGATATATTGCATAGACTGTGTGGAAGCTCTGTATATATTTAGAAAACAAGATTATATTCATCCCTGTCATAACTTATTTGAACATAGCTGGGAAAATTGGGTATGTTTTAAATTCTTATTTATAAAGCAATTCCTGAGGTGATTGCATTTGACAGTTTTAAACCATAGTGCCCATAATCAATTGACTGAAAAGTTAATCTTGCTGATGAATATGAGTTACATGTTTCTTCCTTCTATGGTTTAGTTAACTTCGTTTTGTAAATGTCAAATGCTAAATACAAAAAGCTTTGACATTGAAGAAAATGAAGAGAAACCTGAATGAAAGTTCATCTCGAAGTACAGCAGGTATTGAGCAGCGTTTAATTGTGTTTGGAATTTTTCACATAGTACATAAAGCATGTATATAGTTCATAGGAACATCTGGGAAAGAATGTTTAAAGAGATTAGACATTTTAGTTTAGCCTCCTTTTATAGTCAAAAGAGGTAAAGTAAGCTTGTCAAGGCAAAGTATTTAGCAGTAGAGATGAGAGTAAAATTAAATGAACTGAGATTTATTTACTCTGGCACTTTTTCTGTAAAACTTAAGGAATTGATTTATTTATGGTTTTGAGCAGGAAACAAAGAAATATATTTGTGGGTTTTTTGATTGACTTGTTAAAATGTTTTCTTTTTAAAAAAGTATTTAAAAATACTTTTTTATCTTTTTAAAAAATGGTTATTTTATTTATTTACATTTCAAATGTTGTTCCCCTTTCTGGTCTCCTCTCCACAAATCCCCCATCCCATCACCCCCCCTTCCCTTTGCCTCTAAGAGGGTGCTCCCCCACCCACATACCACTCCTGCCTCACCCCTCTAGCAGCATTTTTACTTTTCAAGCGGTTTTCCTCTGTGTAGCCTTGACTGTCCTGGAACTCCTCATAGAAACCAGGCTGGCCTTGAACACACAGAGATCCACCTATCTCTGCCTCATGAGTGCTGGGATCAAAGGTCTGAGCCACTAACAACCAAGCTGTTCTCTAATATTTTGCATTGTTTCTGTTTTCCCAATTATGAGGTAAGGTAAGGATAGAAGTCAAGAATGGCAAGAGTCAGGGAAATGATTATGATGTACAACGAAGACTATAATGATAATTTATGATGGGACAGCATATTCTAGACACTTACTCACAAGTATTATTTAATCTTTGTCATCACCTCTGTTTTCTAGATAAGACACCAAGACACAAAGACCTTAAATAAGTAATCTATTGAGTTTTAGAAATAGGACTTGAACCTAGAAATCTGATTTTAGAGTCTACATTCTTAATCATTATATTATGCTTTCTGTATATATCTTTGGTACAAAGAATTTAAGGAAACTGCTCATATTTAACTTTGAAGTTTTGTTTCAAATCCTCATTGAAGGCACAGTTAAAACCCAGCCATCCTGACTCAAGAACCTACATGACAATAGGTTTTCATTAGAGATCTTCCTGGGTTAGTATTCTCCAGTGAGAATGGGGCAGCTAGACAATGGTAGTAGTGTTAAGGGTTTCTAAACTGAGATTTAGGAACTTGGGTCCTATCTCAGATTTTCTGGTTATTGCTTTGAAGACCTCTTCTGATCCTGAATTCTCTTGTTGCTTTAAAAGTTTATTTATTGTTTTGACTGAAGAACCTGCTTTTGTCATGTGGAGGAAGTGGTGATGGTATAGCATATACAACCCACTTGGGGGGGGGTCACATATTAGACATCTTGCATGTCAGGTATTTATATTACAGTTCATAACAGTAGCAAAATTACTGTTATGATGTAGCAATGAAATAATTTTATAGTTGGGGGTCACCACAGTCTAGGAACTGTATTAAAAGCTCACAACATTAGAAGGGTGGAGAACTACCACCTTAAGACATTTAACAAATAATTTATAGAGAAATATTATAGATACATGGGGTTCTTATTAAAAGTATAATTTGGGGAGTATAATATCCAGAGTAAATAATTGAAATATAAATTTCAACATTGGAGATTGTGACCTGGAACCTACATGTTAATCAGAATTTCAAGATAAATCTTAGTCAAACAAAAGTTTGAGAGGCTGGTGGTCACACTAAAGTATGGTTAGATTTTTGGAAAAGCATGGTTCAAAGTTTTTTCTTTCTTAGCTTTGGTATATTTTATAGGCACTCTGCAGCTAAGGGACTAGACAAACAGAAGAAGGAACTGCAGGAAAGAAAAGAGATTTGGGAAAGGTTTGGGGATAAAAACAGACAGAAGAAGAAAGGACTTTAGAGACATTAGTAAGCTTTGTGAACTTCTAGAAGATTGTAAAAATCATTTCAAGGGCATAGAAATATATCTGTAGTCTATTATCATATAGAAGTAGACTCTAAACTGATATCATTACATATTATTAGTGGAAATCTTTCTAGACATAGGCATCATATTTACCTATTTCATACTGATTTATTTGTACATTCTATGTAGGCTGTTTGCCTGTGCCATTGTTCAATCAGAAAAAGAGGAACAGACAACCATTAACTTCTAATCCACTTCAGAATGATCCAGGTATTGGTACTGTTTCTGACAGTTACGGTTTCCCTTCTTTACCAACAGGTAAGAAAATGAGTAGGGAAAAATTTCAAGAGACAAGAACTAGAAAGTAGAAAATTACTGGTCTCTGATTGAAGAAAGCCCCTGCTGCCTTTCACTGCCCAGATATAGAGATTACTTGGCTCCTTCTGAGCATTCCAGCACAGGAGTTTTGAGTTGCCTAGTATACGAGGATGGCTTAGCATTTAAATGGAGTCTATTTTTATGTCTGGAGCCTTTGTTCTAATAAAGTAGGAACCTACATTGCAAAGACTATTTTTCTTTCTCAGAACATAGAATACTGTGACATTTATTTTTTTAGGAAAGGATGGAAGGGTTTGAGTTACCTCAGAAACAGGGAAAAGTGTATATAGAGTTTTTTTTCAGTATTTTCTGGGATCTGAAAATTCTTAAGTTGAAACTTAACTGTTGAGTAGGAGATGAACCTTTAGGAGGTACTTAGAGTTGTGAGGAGTCTACGCCTATAAAAGGACTCGTGGCCTTGTAAAGGAAAGATGAAGGAGAAGGATCTTTGCTGCTTCTGTCATGTGAGGACTCTTTAAGAAGGGCTCTTTCTGAAGCGAGAACAAGCTTTCACCAAACATCTAGTTTGTTGTTACCTCAATCTAAGATGTTTTAGTCTCCAGCACTGTCAAAAACTTGTATTTGTAAATTACTCAATTTAAGATATTTTGTGATAGCTCAAATGGTCTAAGAGCGTCTCATTTAGTGTGCTTCCTTATAGCTCAAACCAGCACATTATGATATCTGACATTGCTGGGAGTTTACATACTTGACTTCTCAGAGACTGGCTGTCTTTTGTAACTCTTGATTTAGTTTTCGAGTCAGGAAGCTTCTAATATGTGCTACATTTTAAGTGAGAACACTAAAATCTTATCTGTGAACCAGTTAGCCATAGTGTGAGTGTTGAAAGACTTTACTTTTCTTATTTATTTATTTATTTATTTATTTATTTATTTATTTATTTATTTATTTATTTATGTGTGTTCTAGAGATGGAATCAAGTCATTAAGCTTGATGGCAAGGCTTCCTGCTAGGCCATCTTGCTCACTGTCTCAATGTTCACTGTCTTTTTACTTCCTTCTGGAAGAGAGCACTGATAGGCATATATTCTGATATCTATTTGGCACATTCTGGTTATGTATATTTAAATTTTGGAAACAAACTTTAAAATTATTAATGGAATCATAATTTTATATACAATAATACTCATTTTAATTTTTTTTCCGTGTGCTTTCATAGACTTTGATGTAGTCATTGTTTTTCACACTAGGAATTTAAAGTATAAAGTTAACATACAATGTTTCCATTTTTTAAATTTGAATTTTATTATTAGTGTGTGTGTCTATGTGTATATGTGTGTGTGTATACAAATTTTGGGAGTCAGTTCTCTCCTTACACTGTGGATTCTGGTATCAGCCTTTGCATATGAAGCTTGCGTGGCAAGTTCCCTTGCCCACAGAGTCATCTGTGGCCCTCATTCCCATTTTATATATAAAAAGTAGGAATTCACATGGACATGCACAAGTCAGCATTCACCATCACTTAAAATCTTTCTTATCATTTAAAGTGTTTTATACATAGCATAAAAACTGATCTTGAGAAATTATAAGTGTGAGCTATCTCATGAGGAAATGTGAATTTTTATCTTGACCTATTAGTCTGGAATACAATCAACATTTATAAGAAGAGAATATGGAAAAGGCAGCTGGCTTAGTGGTTAAGATGGATTACTAGTCTTTCAGAGGACCTGAGTTTGGTTCCCAACACCCTTGTCAGGTGTCTTAAAACTACTTTATACTTCCAACTCCAGGGGATCATTTGGCCTCCATGAACATCTACACTCATGTGCACTGTGTCCCCCCATGTGTAAATAGTTAAAACATAAAAATAGAAATTAAGGAGATAAGAGAGTAAGTAGAACAGATTAGAAAATGTATATAGAAGTGTATACCATACATAGTAATATTGTTATCTTACTCTGATTCTATGTCTCTCTGTTAGTTTCAAAAATAGTTATCTTGTTACCAGTTATCATGCATTTCTTTATGTGGGGTGAAATAAAATTAAGAAACATTGGATTCAACTAAATTTATGTTGCCAATTATAAGGCATTGTATTAGGATCAGTTGAGGAAAAGACAGATTAAACTACTATCTTTGCTTAAATAGAGTAAAAAAGACATCTGTAAAATTAGGCAGGCTGTGACAAATCAAGTGCTACTACAGACTGTCTATTTCTTCAACTTGTTAGAACTACTAAATTAAATAAATGTAAGGAATTATTTTGAAAATAAAATCTTATTTTTATGTGTTCTTATACTTCTGAGATTGGGCGTGGGAAGCTGTGAATCCAGAGGTGGCGCCTTTAAAGAAAACAGTGAATACAGGGTATGTGAAAAACATATGAATCAATACATGCGTGTCTGTTACTGACTGATGTTACTTTCTGTATACATTTTACATTTATCAATTTAAAAACAAATTGTGTTTAATAAGATTTTTCCTTGAAAGGCAAATACCAGCTTCTGCTTCTTATTCCCCGAGAAGTCAAGATTCTGTGTGTAAATCTATTCAATCAAATGCTGAAAGAAGCCAAAGTGCCTGGGGGTGAGTCTGCATATGCTTTCTCTTTCTTTTCTTTCCTTTAAGAAAATCTTTTTTTCTTTCTTAGAAATACATTTAGGAAATTTCTACAATAACAAACTAACATTTGAATATAATCTATGTATACCTTCCTGTATACTTTAAATTACATAACAGAATACAATGTAAATGTTATATAATTGTCATTGTGTACTTAAGAAGTAATGACAAAGTATATGTTGGGTACAGATGTAATTTTTTCTAAATATTTTTGATCTGTAGTTTGTTTTGATCTGTGGAAGTAGAGTATAGGGAAGGTTTAAACTGACTTAAAATGGATTTTCATGTAGCTATTTTATATATATTTTTGTTCTATGCCCCCTATCTTTCCTGTATCCTTATCCTCATGCCTACATAAACCCTTCCTCCCCCAGCATTTCCCATCTCTACTTTCATATCACTATAGAGGAATTTTAATCCAGCATTGTGGCTGTTCGGGCAAGGGATCACATCCAAAGACCTAGATCTTTGTGATCCTGCTGCAGACACACCACACACCTTTAATCCCTCTGGCTGGAATATACCCTTAGTACACACTTTAATTTCAAACAATGTAGGTAAGGTCAATTTGTAGAAGAAAGCAGCCATGTTTGAAAGTGGTGTCTAATTGAGGGTCAGACAAGTGATGAATCAGAGAAAGATTTGACACAATGAGTCAGAGATAGGATACACCCAACTCCCAACTCTCAGGAGAAGAGACAGGAAAGAGAGGTGACATAAGAGAAGTGCAGAGTGAGGGAGTCTGGACGAGAGGGCAGTTGAACGCAGTGGACTTGTTCAGTTCAGTGCAGTGCAATGCAGTTCAGATCAGTTCAGTGCAGTTGAGTTCAATGCAGATTCTTTTAGTTTGTGTAGTCAGTTCAGTTCAGATCATGGAATTCAGAGGCAGTTTTACAAGTGGACCAATTTACTGAGAAGCCGAGAGAAGCCAGTTTGAATTAGTCATATTGGAGAGGAGTTTTGAGCCAGAACAGCTGAGTTGAACCATTCAGCCAGAGTTCAGAAAGAACTAGAAAGGGTAAGCATATTCAGCTGTCAGACTCCAAGATGTCAATTACATCTGGTGAATAAAACTTACTTTTACATATCACCTGTGTTCTCCTTATGGTAATTCCTCAACATTCCCTTTCTAGTTTCTTAGCCTGTACAGATACTCTAAATTAAAAAAAAAATACTTCTAAGAAATTGAAGGTAGGATCTGCATATTTGAGAACATGGCATTAATTTTTATGAGACTAGATTTCTTCACTTTAATATATTATAGTATAATATTCAATAATATACTATAATAACAAATCTATTTGTTAGTTCTGCTTAAGTGTTCTGTGTTTTTCTACTCAGAAATATAAAAATTACTGTTTTTAGGAAGTCATCAGAGTGAATTCTGGTTTTCTTTATTTTCTGGAAGTATGACTAACATGGTATGCTTTGTAGTGATTCTCAATGATTTCTTTGTAATAAAAAGCATGTGTGAGATGTTACCTGTAACAGCATGGAGAACTCAAAGGTAGCTCCCTCATAGAAAAGCTTACTTTAGTATGGCAGATGACTTCACAAAAGCCTGTCTTTGGAGTTCCCTGCCAAAGAGTTTCCTCTCTGCAACTTTTTTCTGCTTATATACTTGTGGGAAGGACCTAGTGGTTTTCTGAGTCTTCTGAATTTCATTAGCTGCCTCAATCTTTTGAGTCTCCTTCTTCCATTAAGAAAGGAATGTTTCAATTTAGAGAAAATAGCTCCACAGCAGGGTGTATCAAACATTTAATGAATAGCAATAATTGTAATATTTTTCCTGGATATTAATGATGTTTGTGGTATTTATAACTTAGATTCATAATTGTGATTTTTTTATCCTTTTATTCTTAAATTTATAGTTAAATTGTTAACAGTATTTCTCAAATGTACAAGCTTTAGGCCTCATAAAACCTAGTCTTTTGCTGATCACTATATTACCCCTGTCTTTTTTTTCTCTCCAAACAATGGGTGGGTTGAACTGACTGCCTTGTAATGCAGGTATTTCTGGGAAAACTATTCATGATCAAGAGTTTGTGAGTTGGATTAATTTTTCTTTCCCATGTAAGTTTTAACTGGCCTGCTTAGAAAATATACTTTATCCTGCGTTTTATTGACATCTTGTATTGCCAAGCTTTACAAGCAATGTAGATTAGGGTGGTAAAAAAATGCTATAACGAGTTGTATAGTAGAGCTTTTCAAAGCATAAAACATTAAATAAAAATAAAAAAAAAATAAAAAATAAAAATAAATAAAAAATAAACAAAAAATAAAAAAAATAAAAAAGCTGTAGCTTTTCTTTTTTACTTTGTAGAAAATTTCAAGATAATATAAAGAATTAAATAAAAGTCCTTAAAAGTATTCTACTTGGAAACTACTCTTATGTGGAGGCTTTAATATATCATAGACACATATTTGCAGCAATGTATTCTGAGTTGGGAGACTGGTCTTCTTCCATTTCTGAACTTGCCAGTAACTTGCTGTTTAACTTTGGATGAGTTACTACTTCCCCCAAACTCTGTCTCTTCATCTTGAAAGAGAAGGAATAATATATCACTGTGTAATGAATGATGTGTTTCAAATGTCTTACTACTTAGTAGCTCTAAACCACAGATTGTCAGAATAATGAAAAATGTCATTGGTTGTTCCTAAATATGAAGACATAGCGAAGTATGTTTTCCTTTTACAGCTACAGAGGCAACAACAGAAATACTAGCTTGAGAACTTGGGATAGAAATGATTTCCGACCTCAGCATAAAGCTGTAAGCCCTGTGGCAAGCAGTGAATTTAGTTCTTGTCCAGTGAATTTGGGAGCTCAACGACAAAAACAGTTCCAAACACCCGAATTTCCTATCTTACCTGGACTCAAAGAAGCTGAAGTATCAAAACTACCTGGCTCTACATTGAAAGGCCCAGACAGAGCCAGTGCTCTGCAGGCATTTAAACCAAGTTTGCAGCAAAATTCATTTAAGAAAACAGAGTTGGGAGATGTTCCAAGAGAAAATTCTCTGAAGGTAAACATTTAAATATTAATGAATAGCTTATTTGCACATTTAAGGACATGTAGTAAATATTTAGAAAGATACATACATGGCATATGTAGATTAGCATAAATATCCAGCTTCCCGTTGGAGTCGAGGAATGTTGGTTTCTGAAATAGCTTAGATTTTTTTTTTTTTTTTTAATAGTGGCTCTAGAGTTTCTTACTGAATTCTGATTTTTACTTTTTTAATCATTAAGGTAACAATAGTTTATCCATTGTTTGTAGAAACAATCCATGCTTCTTATTATGTCATCCCCCCCCCCCAAGATACCAGAAATCTTTTCCTGCAAAGTTCCACATAACATTTTTGGTTTTATAGACCATACTGTCGTCTCTGCAGTTATTTTACTACAAGACTGAACTCTGCCGTTGTAACTTGGAAGCAGCCAGAGATAGCACATTAACGAATGAGCATGGTTATGGGCTAGTAGAAGTTGACAGAAATAGTGGGTTAGGTTAGTTTGGAGTGTAGGCCATAGTTTGCTGACTTCTGCTTTATGATCTGGTCCTGTTCTGCCTTTCTTGCCTTGTACATCATATTGCAAGGTGCTGTTCATCTAAGACTCTTCACACTGGGATTAACATGATCTGTACTACAATATCTCTCTGCTTTGATTTATAGTGTAGAGATCATGTACCTTTTCCTAAGCTGCACCTCTGATTGTTTTTTGAAATGTTATCTACACATGTGCTGGTTATCTTCTCTCTCATGCCTCACACCAAGGCCCAGTGGTTTGTTGTTCTGTGAATCTCTGTGTTCTGTCCAGCTGCATTGTCCTACCTTGGTGCCTCCCTTGAGATCCCTTGTTTTCTGCCTTCTACTAGGGGTCATCCAACAGGAGTCACTGGGAGGATGTCAATGTGAGGAGAGGCGGAGATCCCCTCTTCAGTGTCTGTGTTCCTCTATGGGCCTAGTTTTTATGGTCTTGGTAATTTTATTTTTCTCCCACTGCTCTTTCAACTTCTGACTGCTGTTAGTATTTGGGTGCTTAAGTACTCTGGCATTTGTTCTGCTCATAATCTGGACATCATTGATTTTAGTAAGAAATTAGGGTAAGTTCTGTTTTTTTTTCTGGAAATGTAGCATGTTTTACAGAGATTCTAATTACTGTGTTACCTTGCACACAGAGTAATATGACACTGTCACCTTAGAAACAGTGACTCACTGTGGCAGTCATCTTCAAGGGGGTATATTTAAACTTTGTTTAGGAGAGAGAAGATGGAAAAATCTTGAAACAATATAGTTTCATTAGGTACTCTTCACAATCCTCATTCCCCCAAAGGAAATTGTGCCCCAACCCTTGAAAGTTAGTATTAAAGTTAGTATTTTTGTTTGTTTGTTTGGGACAGGGTTTCACTGTGTTGCCCTGAACTCACTATATAGACAAGGTTGGCCTCATACTCATAGAGATCCACCTGCCTCTGCATTTCAATTGCTGTGTTTTCAGATCTCAAAAAATTCATAAAGTATGGGACAGGTAGCTTGTTAGTTAAGAGCACTGGCGACACTTCTGAAAGACTTGGGCACTCTTCCCAGCACCCACACAATGGCTCACAACATTCTGAAAGTCTGGTTCTGTGGGCACAATGTACATACATATATAAACATACATACAAAACACTTATACACATAAAAGAAAATAAATCTTAAAAAATACAAAGTATAAAAATGCAAAATACATTTTTATTTCAGGACTTTTACATGTGCTGGTCTCTGCCCCCACTTAAGTACCCACTTAAAATGATAAACCCTGTCTCTCTTTATCTTTTCATTCTATTTTTTCATGCACAAATGAAAACAACTTCTAATGTTTTATTATACTTATTAACTCATTTATTTGATGAATCTGATTTTAGATTTGAAATTATGTGAAGATATATCATCATCATTGTTCTTGTTTTTGAGACAGGGTCTCATCATGCAGCACTCACTGGGGAAATCTGGACCCTGCTACATAGAACAGGTTGTCTTTGAACTCACAGAGATCCACCTCCTGTATGTGCCACCATACCTGCTTGTTTGCTTACTACTGTTTCTTGAGTAGATTTGGCACAGAGTGGATACCCCCAAAACAAAAGTTTTTATTAGTGTATATTAATACTACAAAGTAGTGGTTTTCATTATGACATTCTTATAGATTATATTTGCATCATCCCATTTTCCACACTTATTTCCCCTCACCTCCTTTTGTTTCCTAGCTTTTATGCTTATTTTTCTTTAGTTTTTAAAAAGTACTTGTTAAGTGAATGAGTGAATCAATGTGTCTACAATGTGAGCTCATTAGGGTAGGAATTCTTTTACTCAACTGTAAAGGAGCTGACACGTAATGCTTATTCAGTGGAGGAGAAAGTTAATGGAGTAAATGAATAACAATATAAGTAAATCTTATAAAACTTTACTTATTATTGAGTGTATGATATATGTAGGGGGAATATGTGTGGAGGTCAGAGGACAGTTTCATGGAGTTGGTTTTCTCTTTCCACCTTTTCGTGGGTTCTGAGGATCAAATTCAAGTCATTAGGCTTATATGGCAAGTGCTTTACCCATGGTGCCATGTCTCCGACTACGTGATTCTCTTATTTTAAGTATACTCTTGTTTTCACTCTATAATGCAGTGAAATTAAGTGATGGGTTTAATTTGGGGGTTCAATTGCATCGAAACTTTTAGTGGCTCTTTTTACACACGTATAAGAAGCTAGACTTTACATAGATCAACGAGTATAATGAAAAGTGAAACACTTTTCTAATGCTATGCTTTTTTTTTTCCTGAAAGGAAGCTACCTTGCATCAGGTAAAGGAAAAAGATAATTCTTTAAGAATTATTTCTGCAGTCATTGAAAGCATGAAGTATTGGCGAGCACAAGTGCAGAAAACTGTACTTCTTTTTGAAGTTTTGGGTAGGTATAATATTTAAGAATACTTCAGTAATACTATTTTGGATATTTTTAATGCCATTAGGAACACCTAGGATATCATGAAGAAGACACAAACTGGTAAAAGAAGATTATTTATATTAAAGGCAATGTTGGTTGCCTTCAAAATAACAGATGTCTACTATCAGTACTCAGGAGATGGTTATTAAATGGATGAATAACACCATTTGATAAAAATTTATGGAATTAAATGTGAATTAAGACTTAAATTTTATAAATGAAGAAACAGTTTTGAGAGATGTTGAACAGTTTGTTCAAGGGAAAGGAGATGGGGAGATGTAGATAAAAAAATACAAACGTGCAGTTATGTGGGGTGAGTCAGCCTAGAGATCTAATGTGTTTCAGATACATATTGAAGATTAGCCCAAAAGGTAGATCTTAGGTGCTGTTATTGTACTTCTAAATGCAACTATGGAAATGGATAGACATCAGTTTGATTACTTGAAGTACTGAAAACCTTTGTTTTCTATTTGCTCTCTTTTTCTCTCTTTTTGTACATGTACATGAATATATTTTAGAGAATAAAACAAATCAAGTTTAAACAATGTCATAAAATAGTATTAAGCTGAAGACCTGACACCAGAATTCTAATTCAATGTTGTTTTCATGAAACTATGATACTTATTTGTTGTTATAGTGCATTGTATTGTTATTATGGCTCTGAAGATTATCCAGCCTATAGAACACACCGAAAGGATACAATTCCTCTGTAAAACCCTACTGTATAAGTAAAACTGGGAGAGATGCTATAGGATGATGTTTAAATATCAAATTTCTTTGTTAAATTTTATTTATGTTTGTTAATATTTTATTTTCCCACTTTAATGCTGATTAGCTGTCCTGGATTCAGCTGTCACACCTGGCCCACATTATTCAAAGACTTTTCTCATGAGAGATGGGAAAAATATTCTTCCATGTGTTTTTTATGAAATTGTGAGTATTTTAAAGTGTCCATTTTCAGTGCCTATGCTAATAAAAGATGAAACTACAGGCTATAGTCCCATTGCAGTAGAAATTCTGTTAGCAAAAAGGAGTACATAATTCATGAGCCATGATTGGGGAGATTATTAAATATTTCAGGAAGCAACTTCTTGCTAGTTCATTAGAAGCTCTATCCAGGTTAGGGCCATCTCTCTGTGACAGGTTACCTGTGCTTGCCTGATGATATTATAAACAACAGAGAATCATATCATTTGGGGTGATTCATTGTTCATATTTGATCAATATGATCAACTTAATTGATCATATTATAAGTTAAGCATCAAACTTTAGGTGAGGCAATAACTAATTTTTGGCTTTTATGTTTGAAAAACAGGATCGTGAACTTCCAAGACTGATTAGAGGCCGAGTTCACAGGTGTGTTGGACACTACGACCCAGACAAGAACATTTTCAAGTGTGTTTCAGTCAGACCAGCATCTGCTTCTGAACAAAAGACTTTCCAAGCATTTGTTACAATTGTAGATGCTGAGATGAGGACGTATCATACCAAAGTAATGAATGAAATGTAAATGGAGTCAAAGGGAATTACACTGTATGAGCAGAAGCATTTGCTGTTACTACTTTACTACCTTCATGGTTTTTATCAGTCTTGTTTTTTGTATTTCACTTCTCTTTATAAAAATAAAACTTTTCTTATAGATTTGACCAAAACAGCATAGCTAGATTTTTTTTAATTTTGAAATTTTATTGAGCTATGCTTTATAGACGGGATAAAGCACTCATTTAAATTGTATAATTTAAGTTTTTAGTGTGTTCACCAAGTTATGCAACCATTACCATTATCCAGATCCAAAGAATTTCATTACTGCCAGAAGAATGCACATCCACCAACAGTACTTTCCATTCTCTTTTGCTTCTCAGAACCACAATTTTCCTTTGTGTAGCTATGGATTATTTTGTTGTTCTGTGCATATCAGAGTAGACCTAATCTTGATAAATGCTAAATGATTTTTTTTTTATTTTCTAAGAAGACAAATTTCTTGAAAAAAAAATTTGGGTTTACACAGAAAGGTGTTCAGAGAAATTTGTATCAATGCTGTATTTTTCTTTCTTTTTTTTTTTTAGAAAGCTGATATGTTTTACAAAATTAATTTTTCATTTTCCTTCAAGCAAGTTTATTATTATATTGGATGAGGCTTGCAAAGGAGTCAAAATTGAGTAGGGTCAGTGGTGAAATTTGCCAGTAGAGGTTAAATGATGGACCACAAAGTTTTCTCATATAACAATATGTAGGGGGAGTCTTTGAAACAAGCTTTTGTGCTGTTAGGAGGATTTAATGCACAAGTACCATATCTTACTTGAATTCCTCTCTTAATATTCCATCTTTGAGGCCATGTCTGTAAGTCCGCGTTAGTATCTTTCCATGCTTCAGTAGCCCAGCGTGTAAAAGGAACTCTAAACCTAAGTCATACTCCACACTTCATTTGCTGTTCATCAGTCTTTACTTTAGAATTACTATGGTTTGCTGAATAAGACAGGTGTTAGAAGCATTCATATACCTTAAACAGAGACATGACCTCAAAGGACCATGTGAGGTAAGCAGAATGTGTCCTATTCTACTTGTGAGAGCCTGGCATTGAGACATGCTGGGATCCACCCAAACCCCTTTAAAGGGAATACACATTGAGTTGGAGCTGAGATGTTCAAAAGGAAAGAGAGCAGGAGGATTAGTTTTGGTAGCCTACTTAAATTTAAGTTTTAAGTTTTCTTAATTCTCCCCACCTTCAGAGAGGCTCTGGTAACCTCATCATGCCATGTATAATGTATACCATTTTAGTTTTAAATTGAAATGAAGTTCCTAGTAAGCATTGAGCTCTTTTAAATTAATATTTTTATAATTTGAGAACTTCATACACAAATACACTATATTTATGCCATTTCTACCCTTCTCTCTCCTCAAATCCTCTCTCTACCCCCACTCCCTTTTGGATTTCTGACTTCTACATTAATTATTCTTATATAAAACCCACTGAATCCATTTAATGTTACATGTACATGTACTTAGGCCTGACCACTTGGAATCTGACAGCCTAGCAAAGGTTCATCTTAGGGATGAGGCCTTGTGGCCTCTCCCCCATCCCTACTGGCATGTCATCTGAACTGGTCATGATTCTGGTTTTGTTTAGGTAACCATACTGTTGAGCTTTTGTGTATGCAGCATTCCTGTCATGACACCATCTCCTAAACATCCAGGTTCTCTGGCTCTTACAATCCTCTTCTTTTCCCCTGTGATGTTCCCTGAATTGTATGTGTAGGGGTTGTGTTGTAAATAATTTTACTGTTTTTGCTAAAATGCTGTATCTGTTAAAATTCAATCACCAGGTAAAAATGCTCACTGTAACAGTCAGAAATAGATACTTAAACTACTTGATTTTAGCTAAAGTGCTGGAAACACTCCTTGTAGGTATAGGTGCTTCTTTAACATGGATAATAATTTGAGGCAGCCCCCAAACCATCAGACTTTAAGGGACAATACTGGAGGCACTTCCATTATCAGGAGCAAGATGGCTATCAGTAGTGTTTCAAGTGTTATTCTGCAATTGTTAGTTTATGCAGGCCATTTAATTACTTCACTTTATTTAGAAAATATTTTAATTTGTTGAGAATTCATACATTGTATTTTGATCATATTCCTTTCTTTCCTCAGTTCCTCTGAGACCCCCATGTTCATATTTACCCAGCTTGGTGTACTTACCTTTTAAAAACTGGTAGACTCCAATTAGTGCTGCTCATGTACTCCTGGATCGATTTAAAGAATTAAACCTATTGTATTCCATTCCATTTTAATTTTTTCTGTTAAAATTCAGGAAAATGTTAACTATTTAGGATATGAAAATGTCTGCCTAATATAATTTTATGTTATAATTCCCACTCAGCAGTGATGCCTCAAACCACATCAGACTGCTCTTTTCTTGTTCATTGCATTCCCTTCTCACCTATGTCTGATGCTACTCCTTTTTTCCCTTCTTTTGTCCTTCTTGCTTTTTGGATGAACTCTTACAGTCTTATTTCAGCTAATATCTTTCCTTGGTTTACAAGATGAAAGTTAGAGAAATTGATGTGGTCCAATGCCTTCTGAAATGTTTCAACAACAGGAAAAACGTCCAGACTAAGCATTTTTATTTTCTCCACTAATGTCATAACAACTTGGGATGCATTTCTCAGTCTGAAATGCTTCATTATTTCTTGCTTGTGAAGCTTAAAAGCAGAAAAAAGCAAAGTCTTATTTCCTGTCTCATTATCTGAGAGCTTTATCTAATTGGAAGAGTGAGAGACAGGTTGCATTAAATAGGGAACAGGGAGACCAAATCATAAAGTAGCTTATTCACTGTCAACTCATGGAACCACAGGAACTCAATGCTAGATAGAACACAAGAAGCAGGGAAAACAGACCCAAGGTAACCCTGTCAGACTCTGCATCAGTGGTTCTCAACCTTGTGGGTCTTGACCCCTTCGTCAAATCTCTCTATCCAAAAATATTTACGTTATGATTCATAACAGTAGCAAAATTACACTTAAGAAGTAGCAACAAAAATAATTTTATGTTTGGGGGTAACAACATCATGAGGGTCAACAGCATTAGGAAGGTAGAGAATGTGGAGCATGTTGAAGTCTGTAAATCTTGCCATAGCTGTGTCTAGATTGAGAGAGGACAGATGAGAGAATCTGATGCTACACAAGAAGAATCTGAGAACATTTCTAAATAGATGGCTCTATTCTAGTGGACACTGAGATTGCTAAACAGTAAGTAGAGGCTCCTTATGTCTCTGAACCAAAATAAAAGACAGAATTGCTATGCTGTCTGAATTAATTCAATTATAGCTAACAAGGGAAAATTCCTTTCTGTATGCAATGAGGAAAAAGATCATGTCTTTCTTTTCCCTTTTCCTTCTCCCCTCCCCTCCCCTCCCCTCCCCTCCCCTCCCCTCCCCTCCCCTCCCCTCCCCTCCCCTCCCCTCCCCTTCCTCTTCTTCCTCTTCCCTTTCCCCTTCCCCTTCTTCCCCTTTCCTTCACCCTTCTCTTCCCCTTCTGCCCCATCTCCCTCCCTCCCTCCTTCCTTCCTTCTCCTCCTCCTCCTCCTCCTCCCTCCCTCTCTCCTTCCCTCCCTCCCCATCTCTTCCTTCCTTTCTTTATTTTTTGAAACAGAGTTTCTCTGTATAGCTTTGGCTGTCCTAGAGCTCACTCTGTAGACCAGGCTGGCTTTCAACTCAAAGATCTGTCTGCCTCTGGCTTCTGGATGCTGAGATTAAAGGTGTGCACCACAACTGCCCAGCTTTAATTTCTAGAAATTTCGTTTATAATTTCTAGAAATTAAAATTATTTCATAATTTCTCCAACTGTGAGCATCTAAGATGTTCTTTGACAGGCGAATGGGTAAACTGTGGAACTACAGACAATGGAATGCCATTCACAACTAAAAGGATCTAGGAAATGTAAATCTATATTACTAAGAATGAGGCCAACCCCAGGATCTTTTTGTGTCAGTAAATCAAAGGCAGCTATTCTTGTAATCCAGTGAAGGTAATACTATTGAAGATTTCATATTCCTGAAGGATGAAGGACAAATCTAGTTGAAATGATGAAAAGTGAACACAGAATAACTGTTGAAGAGGACTTGCATATATTAACTATAATCTTATGATCAAGTGGAAAAGCCAGAGCTGGGAAGTATTCTAACATCTAAGGAGACTGCTTAGGATTATGGTGAGTAGCACTGTAAAGATTTTCCTAGAGAAGATAGAAGGTAGAAACAACCGAATAAGGTACAAAACCAATTTCATTTTCAAATTTGGCTGGAGGAAGAATTGAGTATGATGTGGCAGTTTTCTTTCTTTCTTTTTTTATTAGATATTTTATTTACACTTCAGATGCCATCCCCTTTCCCCATTCCCCCCTTAAAAAACCCCTATCCCATGCCCCCTTTCCCTTTTTGCATTTATACATTTTTAAAAAAATATTATTCATAGGCTTTATAAGTTTGGTATTGTTCAGTCAGAGGTGTAACCCACTACCCAACCTAGATATAACCACTATCTTTGACTGGTGGAGATACATGAACATCTGCCTCCCTGTCTACCCCCTCTTTCTCTCTCTCATCACCTAGCTTCTCCTCTCCTTCTTCTCCTCCTCTTCTTACTCCATCTCTTCCTCTCAGTACTCCTCCCACCTTAGCTCCTCCTACATATCACCCTTCCTGTTAAAATGAAACTTTTCTCTCAAAATACAATTAGAGCATAATTATGCCAATTTGTACCAGTGAGGTAAAAGATAGTCCTAATACCCAGTCCATCCTTTTGTTGACTAACCAGCACCTCTGTCGTCTATCCTAACTGAAACATTTAGTTCTGAACCTGGCTTTAGAATGAATGTCAGCTGACGACCATCCACTCAAATCTTTTCTCTCAAAGTAAATAGTCAGGATTGGCTATGAGGCTATAAGTTTTCAACCCCGTCAGAAATCCAGAATGACTGAATTAACTATAATTGTGGGAAGCACAAAGCATAGCTACTAAAACTTAGCCAATTTATAGAGACCTCTGAACACCTGGACACTCATTCTATTTCAAAACGTTGGAGCATCTGTTCTTCCGCCTTCTGGCCCAGGATCTTCTGACAGACGTTAGTGCTGCAGAATTATTAAGGGCTGATTACTCTGTCTAGGCAGATATAATCAGTCGACTATTCTGCAAGTGTGTCCTTTTCTGGACAGTAATTTGTCTGTAGAAGGAAAATGGCAATTCTTGCCTAGTGGCTGTCTCACCACAACTGGAGTAACTCCAAGGATGCTCAATTTCTTCTTAGAATCCAAGACAGGAAGCTGTCAGGAGCAGACAGATCTCTAATAAAAATGAACATTAATACAGAAATGTTTGTCATGTCAATTCTGTGGATTTCTGATGTTTTGAAAACCAACTATCCATGTAAGGTAATCTGGACTGTTGCCTGTCAACTCCACTCAGCTATTTCTAAATAAAACATAGAGAACACCCTTATAATAAACTCCAAGCCATGAATTTGCTATAGTCCCTTAACTCACAGGCTGACCATCTCAAATCAGTTTAAAAAGTTAAAGAAGGACTCGGTGTAAGCCTTGTATTCGTAAATGTGTTATACTGGTACAATGCCTATGAGAGTAACAATATTCATCTCACTCTTATATCACTAAGAAGCTCATGCCAATGAAAACCTTAAAATTTGTAATCAAAGTAAATTGGTGCCATTTAAGAATTTATAACTTCATCTTGATACTAATTATACAGATTTCTACTAATAGGTTATGGCTATGCAATTAACCCCTAGCTAATCCTCTCTGTTCCCACAAAACCACTACTTTTCCCTAGAAAGACAGCCCAACATTTACCACCTTAGTCCCCAAGCCCAGGGAATAGGGGCGCTGACTCTTCATTAGCTTCTTCAAGCTGATTATGGGCGTTGAGATATTAGAAGAGGCGTGGGAGGGGGGGAGAGCAAATTGACAAGCCTCTGATGCTGTGTCTTCACTGCCTCCAGATGGAATTCCCGGACCTCAGAGGTTTGAGCAGGTCTGCCCAGCTTGCTTGTTGAGTAGATACACCAAGGCTGATCATTCTGCAATATACAATTCTCAAAACAAATTTTAGTATCAAGATAGTTTTTTTTTTAAAGAGGGCTGACATTTTATTAAGGATGTTGGTCCTAACTGCTTTTCTTTTTTTCCCTCTTTTATTGGTATAATATTTACATTTCAAATTTTATCCCCTTACTGCGTTCCCCCCACCACCCAGGAACCCCTTATCCCATCCCCCCTCCTCCTGCTTCTATGAGGGTGTTCACCCACCTACCCCTCAATCCCCCTCCCCACCCTTAGGTTCCACCCTCCCCCCCAATCAGTGCTCAGCCTTCAAGGTACCAATGACCTTGTCTCCTACCTATGCCCAACACGGCCATCCTCCCCTACATATACAGCTGGAGTCATGTGTCTCTCCATATGTGCTCCTAGGCTGGTGGTTTAGACCCTGGGGAGCTCTGGCTGGTTGGTATTGTTGCTCTCCTCATGGGGGCCACCAACACTTAAGGCTCCTTCAGTTTACTCTCTTAACTCCTCCATTGGGAACCTTTGATCAGATTAATGGATAGCTTCCAGTATCTGTCTCTGGGTATGTCAGACTCTGGGGGACCTCTAAGGAGACAGCCTTATCAGGCTGCTGTCAGCTTTCCCTTCCTGACATCCATATCAGCGTCTATTTTTGGTGACTGCACATGGAATGAATACCCAGGTGGAATGGTCTCCATACAACCTCTCCTTCAGATTCTGTCCCATATGGAAACTTTGTCTCCATATTTGCTCCCTTGGGTATTTAGTTACTCCTTCTAAGAAAGACCTAGGCATCCTCACTTGTTCTTTCTTCTTCATGAGCTTCAAGTCATCTGGTAGTTGAATCTTTGTTGTTTCAAATTTTTGGGCTAATCTCTGCTTATCAGTGAGTAAATACCATGTGTGTTCTTTTGTGATTGGGTTACCTCACTCAGGATGATATTTTCTAGTTCCATCCATTTACCTAAGAATTTCTCAAATTCATTATTTTTAATAGCTGAGTAATATTCCATTGTGTAAATGTACCACAATTTTTGTATCCATTCCTCTGTTGAAGGGCATATGGGTTCTTTCCAGCTTCTGGCTATTATAAATAAGGCTGCTATGAACATAGTGGAGCATATGTCTTTGTTATATGTTGGGGCATTTTCTGGGTGTATGCCCAGGAGTGGTATAGCTGGGTCCTCAGATAGTGCTATGTCCAATTTTCTGAGGAACCGCCAGACTGACTTCCAGAGTGGTTGCACCATCTTGCAACCCCACCAACAATGCAGGAGTGTTCCTCTTTTTTCACATCCTCGCCAGCATCTACTATCACCTGAGTTTTTGATCTTAGCCATTCTGACTGGTGTCAGGTGGTATCTCAGTGTTGTTTTGATTTGCATTTCCCTGATGACTAAGGATGTTGAGCATTTCTTAAGGTGCTTCTCAGCCATTTGTGTTTCCTCAGTTGAGAATTCTTTGTTTAGCCCTGTACCCCGTTTTTTAATGGAGTTATTTTGTTGTTTGGAGTCTAATTTCTTGAGTTCTTCGTATATATTTGATATTAGCCCTCTATCAGATGTAGGATTGGTAATGATCTTTTCCCAATCTGTTGGTTGCCGTTTTGTCTTGTTGACAGTGTCCTTTGCCTTACAGAAGCTTTGCAGTTTGATGAGGTCCCATTTGTTGATTCTTGATCTTAGAGCATAAGCCATTGGTGTTTGGTTCAGGAACTTTTCCCCTGTGCCTAGGTATTCGAGGGTCTTCCCCAACTTCTCTTCTGTTAGTTTCAGTGTATCTGGCTTTATGTGAAGGTCCTTTATCCACTTGGAGTTGAGCTTTGTACAAGAGGATAAGAATGGATTAATTTGAATCCTTCTACATGTTGACCTCCAGTTGAGCCAGCACCACTTGTTGAAAATGCTGTCCTTTTTCCACTGGATGGATTTAGCTCCCTTGTCAAAGTTCAAGTGACCATAGGTGTGCAGGTTCATTTCTGGGTCTTCAATTCTATTCCATTGATCATCCTGTCTGTCTCTGTACCAATACCAATACCAGTTTTTATCACTACTGCTCTGTAGTACAGTTTGAGGTCCGGAATGGTGATTCCCCCAGAAGTTCTTTTATTGTTGAGAATAGTTCTCGCTATCCTAGGTTTTTTGTTATTCCAGATGAATTTGTAAATTGCTCTTTCTATCTCTATGAAGAATTGATTTGGAATTTTGATGGGTATTGCATTGAATCTGTAGATTGCTTTTGGCAGGATAGCCATTTTTACTAAGTTAATCCTGCCAATCCAGGAGCATGGGATATCTTTCCATCTTCTGAGATCTTCTTCAATTTCTTTCTTCAGAGACTTGAAGTTCTTGTCATACAGATCTTTCACTTGCTTGGTTAGATTCACTCCAAGATAATTTATTTTATTTGTGGCTATTGTGAAGGGTGTCATTTCCCTAATTTCTTTCTCAGCCTGTTTATCCTTTGAATAGAGGAAGGCTACCTACCGATTTGTTTGAGTTGATTTTATATCCAGCCATGTTGCTAAAGTTGTTTATCAGGTTTAGGAGTTTTCTGGTGGAAGTTTTAGGGTCACTTAAGTATACTATCATATCATCTGCAAATAGTGAAATTTTGACTTCTTCCTTTCCTATCTGTATCCCCTTGACTTCCTTTTGTTGTCTAATTGCTCTAGCTAGGACTTCCAGTACTATATTGAATAGGTAAGGTGAGAGTGGGCAGCCTTGCCTAGTCCCTGATCTTAGTGGGATTGCTTCAAGTTTCTCTCCATTTTGTTTGATGTTGGCTACTGGCTTGCTGTATATTGCTTTTACTATGTTTAGGTATGGGCCTTGAATTCCTGATCTTTCCAAGACTTTTAACATGAAGGGATGTTGAATTTTGTCAAATGCTTTCCCAGCGTCTAGTGAGATGACCATGTGGTTTTTTTTCTTTGAGTTTATTTATGTAGTGGATTACATTGATGGATTTCTGAATATTGAACCATTCCTGCATTCCTGGGATAAAGCCTACTTGATCTTGATGGATAATTGTTTTGATGTGTTGTTGGATTCGGTTTGTGAGAATTTTATTGAGTGTTTTTGCATCAATATTCATAAGAGAGATTGATTGGTCTGTAGTTCTCTTTCTTTGTTGGGTCTTTCTGTGGTTTAGGTATGAGCATAATGGTAGCTTCATAGAATGAATTGGGTAGTGTTCCTTCTGTTTCTATTCTATGGAATAGCTTGAAGAGGATCGGTATTAAGTCGTCCTTGAATGTCTGAAAGAATTCTGTATTGAAACCATCTGGCCCCGGACATTTTTTGGTGGGAAGATTTTTAATGACTGTGTCTATTTCTTTAGGAGTTATGCGACTGTTTAGATGGTTTATCTGCTCCTCGTTTAACTTTGGTACCTGGTATCTGTCTAGAAAATTGTCCATTTCCTCCAGATTTTCCAATTTTGTTGAGTATAGGCCTTTGTAGTAGGATCTGATGATTTTTTAAATTTCCTCTCTTTCTGTTGTTATGTCTCCCTTTTCAGTTCTGATTTTATTAGTTTGAATGCTGTCTCTGCACCCTTTGGTTAGTCTGGCTAAAGGTTTGTCTATCTTGTTGATTTTCTCAAAGAACCAGCTCCTGGTTTTGTTGATATTTTGTATAGTTCTTTTTGTTTCAACTTGGTTGATTTCAGCCCTGAGTTTGATTATTTCCTGCCGTCTACTCCTCTTGGGTATATTAGCTTCTTTTTGTTCTAACGCTTTCAGGTTTGCTGTCAAGTTGTTAATGTATGCTCTTTCCAATTTCTTTTTGTGGGCACTTAGAGCTATGATTTTTCCTTTTAGTACAGCTTTCAGTGAGTCCCACAAGTTTTGATATGATGTGTCCTCATTTTCATTTAAATCTAAAAAGTCTTTAATTTCTTTCTTTATTTCTTCCTTGACCAAGTTATCATTGAGTAGAGCATTGTTCAGTTTCCAAGTGTATGTGGGCTTTCTGTTGTTTTTGTCCATGTCAAAGACAAGTCTTTGTCCATGGTGGTCTGATAAGGTACTAGGGATTATTTCAATCTTTTTGTATCTGTTGAGGCCTGTTTTGTGACCAACTATATGGTCTATTTTGGAGAAGGTACCATGAGGTGCTGAGAAAAAGGTATATTCTTTTGTTTTAGGATGAAATGTTCTATAGATGTCAGTTAAGCCCAATTGGTTCATAACTTCTGTTAGTTTCATTGTGTCTCAGTTTAGTTTCTGTTTCCATGATCTGTCCATAGCTGAGAATGGGGTGTTGAAATCTCCCACTATTATTGTGTAGGATGCAATGTATGCTTTAAGCTTTAATACAGTTTCTTTTATGTATGTGGGTGCCCTTGCATTTGGGGGGTAGATATTGAGAATTGCGAGTTCCTCTTAGTACATTTTTCCTTTGATGAATATGAAGTGTCCTTCTTTATCTTTTTTGATTACTTCTGTTTGAAAACTGATTTTATTTGATATTAGAATTGCTACTCCATCTTGTTTCTTGGGACCATTTGCTTGGAAGATTGTTTTCCATCCTTTTACTCTGAGGTAGTGTCTGTGTTTTCCACAGAGGTGCGTTTCCTGAATGCAGCAAAATGTTGGGTCCTGTTTACGTATCCAGTCTGATAGTCTATGTCTTTTTATTGGAGAATTGAGTCCATTGATATTAAGAGATATTAAGGAAAAGTGGGTGTTGTTTCCTGTTATTTTTGTTACTGGCAGTGGAAATATGTTTGTGTAGCTACCTTCTTTTACGGTTTTTGGAAGATTACTTTCCTGCTTTTTCTAGGTTGTAGTTTCCCTCCTTGCGTTGGAGTTTTCTGTCCATTATCCTTTGAAGGGCTGGATTTGTGTTGAGATACTGTGTAAATTTGGATTTGTCATGGAATATTTTGGTTTCTCCATCAATAATGGTTGACAGTTTTGCTGGGTATAGTAGTCTGGGCTGGCATTTGTGTTCTCTTAGGGTCTGTATGGTATCGGTCCAGGATCTTCTGGCTTTTATGGTCTCTGGTGAGAAGTCTGGTGTAATTCTTATAGGTCTGCCTTTATATGTTACCTTGCCTTTTTCCCTTACTGCTTTTAGTATTTTTTCTTTGTTTTGTACATTTGATGTTTTGACTATTATGTGGCGGGAAATATTTCTTTTCTGGTCTAAACTATTTGGAGTTCTGTAGGCTTCTTGTATATTTATGGACATCTCTTTCTTTAGGTTAGGGAAGTTTTCCTCTATAATTTTGTTGAGGATATTTACTGGTCCTTTAAGTTGGGAGTCTTCCCCCTCATCTATACCTATTATCCTTAGGTTTGGCCTTCTCATTGTGTCTTGGATTTCTTGTATATTTTGGGTTAGTAGCTTTTTGTATTTTGCATTTTCTTTGACAGTTGTGTCAATGTTTTCCATGGTATCTTCTGCACATGAGATTCTCTCTTCCATCTCTTGTATTCTGTTGGTGATACTTGTGTCTATGACTCCTGATCGTTTTTTTAGGTTTTCTATCTCAGGGTATTCTCCCTTTGTGATTTCTTTATTGTTTCTACTTCCATTTTTAGATCCTGCATGGTTTTGTTTAATTCCTTCTCCTGTTTTGTTGCATTTTCTTGCAATTCCTTAAGGGATTTTTGTGTTTCCTCTTTAAGGGTTTCTATCTGTCTACCAGTGCTCTCCTTAAGTTCTTTGAGAGTGTTATTTCTTTCTTTCTTAAAGTCCTCTATCATTATCATGAGAAGTGATTTTAATTCTGAATCCTGCTTTTCTGGTGTGATGGGGTGTTCAGGGCTTGCTCTGATGGGGGAACTGGGTTCTGATGATGCCATGTAACTTTGGTTTCTGTTGCTTACATTCTTGTGCTTGCCTTTTGTTATCTGGTTAAATCTAGTGCTACCTGTACTTGCTGTCTCTGAATGAAGCCTGCCTTTCCATTTATCTCGCTTGTGTTTGATCTTCTAGGAATCCAGATGTCTCTGTGATCTTTTCCAGCTGCACTGATTACAGTGGTACCTCTAGGATACCTCAGGATATGGTGCTTCCAATGTAGTGGTCCAGCTAGGTGTCTGCTGTTCTGGGTGCAGTGTCTCCTCTAGAATATCTCAGGATATGTTGTCTGAAGCTCTGAGTTCAGTTGTTCCTCTGTGGCTCTGGGTTGAGTGGACCTTCCAGTGTGTCTTAGGCAGAATCCGGGGTCCACACACCAGCAGGCCGGGCAGAGGTCTGGTCCAGGTCTCCGTTCCGGAAGAGGGGCGGAAGGGGGTGGCAGTTTTTTTTTTATTCTCATTCTTCTTGTGTGTCTTCATATGCTTGGGTCCTTATAGCTGAGGGTTTCTCTTACTTGAAATATGTTCATGAGTAGCTTAGTTCTAGTGAAAGGTTCTGCTACCCTTGAAATATTTTTGAAATATGTGTCCTTTTTAGTGTTATTCAAAGATCACTGATAGCTTTTTGTTCACAGGATAAAGCCTATGCTTTAATACTCTTAAGATATTTTAGAGCCTTCACATTAAAGTCTCTATTTTTAGGCCTCTCAAGCCTTCTCTCCAAATATAGGATCCACCATATGGGACTACTGTTCTTGATGCCCTAGACAGATAATGAGTAAGCATATCTTAGTGAGTTGCTCACTATCCTGGACATGGCCCCCAAAGTACAATACCACATGACCAGTGAGTAGTTAGTCACTGCTACAGGACTCTAGGAGAATTTGTCCTAGAGAGATCTTGAATAATTAGTTTGTCTTATTTAATGAGTTCCTCCTGGATCTAGACTCCTCTGGGATGCAGAACCCCTTAGGCCCAGGATGAGCATAATGAAAAGTGTGAGCAGGGATGGAAGAGACTCAGGTGATAACTACAAAGGCTGTTTTTCCTATACCGACACTGAATAGATGGGAACAGGATCTTGCACCAAGGCTCCGGAGTCTCACAGACATTCTGGGTAAGTTGGCAAGAAGGTGAATGAACTAGGGCCTTTGTTTCCCTAACTGTAATTGAAGACTTTAATTTCCAAGTCTTAGGATACTCTGCAAGACTTTTTTTTTTTTTTTTTCCAGATATACTTTCCCTCTCTGTGCTTGCTCCCAAGGCTTTCCCGACATTATAGAAATGTTCTGGTTAAACATTGTCACCTGTTACATTTTTAGTATAGCATTCATTACTATTACTAGGCAATGTGTTATCACAAGATTGTATCATGCCAACAAAAGGGCATCCCTCTGAGGAAAGCATTTTATACAGATGTTCTTGTTATATGTTAGATTATTCAAGGAACTTAAAAAGGCATAGATAATCCCCTTGAAGAGATTATAATCACAATCATTGGGGAGCAGTGTAAAAATACTTTGTTTTAAAAAGTGTATGATTATCAAAGTGTGATCCACAGACTGGCAGAATTAGTGTCACCAAGTGTAAAGTTTGAATGTTTAATTTTAAGCCCACACAAGACTTACTGATCAGAATCAGAATTTATTAGGATAACCAGGTGTTCCTTTGACTAAATCTAAGCCTTTTATTATTTTTATGTGCAGTTCAGACTGAGAACTGAACAGGTACAATATGAGAAAAATGAGGAAAACAGAACTCCTGGGACTCAGGTGTTGGTCAGGGGTACCATCTGCAAGTATTGTCCTTGTTCTTTGTTATTCTTCATAACAGCCTTAATATCAGAGGTGTATCCTGTGCATTTCTCAGGGAAGCTCCATTCTAAGATAGGTGTATAAAATTTTATTGGTGCTTTTCCAACTGCAACACTGGAAGATCATGTCTAAATGTAAAAACTATTAGTATGGCAAGATTAAATAGTATTGGTAAGATGAAAATTTCAGCAACTGGGCTCAGCTGTGCTTCTTTACAGAAGAAACTTATCTGCCTTAACAGCCTTCTTTTCCATTTTAGCTTTGAGGAAACTGACATATGGATACATGGAAACAAACTGAAATGAAGTCCCCAAATCACCTATATTCATTTCTTTCTCCCCAAATCAATTATTTTTTGTTTTAGAGGCATTTTATTTTGATAACTAAAAACTATTAGATGTTCAGAAGCAGTCAGTGTACAATGAAAGAGATCAAACCAGCTACTTTATCCTGTATTTTTTTCTTCTTGAGAACTAAGTGAAGAGACAGAGACACAGAGAGAGAAAGGCATTATATTTTTAAGGGAAAAGTCAGAAAAATAGGCCAATATATTTTTCTTCTCCATAACAAAACTTTAGGTGTAAAATGGAAACTGTAAGTTGCCTTTTCACTCCCAACAGCAGGCTGTGCACTATGTGAACAGAATCCTCCTGCCTGCACATCAGACACTCAGCTATTTTCACTCACAGGCAACACTGAGTAGTTGTGCACTTGAGCTAATTCATAAACCCCAATATTTTCTGCCCTCTGCCACAGGCAGAGAGTGACTCTGAAGGCTGATGCTTGTCTCTGCTTGTTTAGTCCATGAACTATATGGTATCTGTGGCACACGGTTGATGCTCAGGCCTTAACTTCAGGAGTTGACGAATAGATGGAATCTGAATTCTCTGAAGCAATTTCTTCCACCTCGTCTGCTGTTTCTGGAAATCCAATCTCTGGCTTTGCCAGTTCCCCGATGTCTTCCTCAGGAAGCACACATTTCCACAGGCCATAGTTCTTTCCTAGCCAGTTTGCCACAAACTCAATGTCCCATCTTCAGAACCACTGGGATAGAGGTCACCATCAGGACTGAATCTCATACAGTGAATGGGACCAAAGTGACCTTTGTAGGATTCTAATTTCTCTCCACTATTATAGTCATACAGTTTAACGTCTTCTCCACCCACTACAAGAAATTGCTTTTCAGGATGAAGAGATGCAGAGTTGATGGTTGCAGGAGCTTCAAAGGACTTGATTGGCTCCAGACTTACTGCACTATGAAAAGCAATATAGATTGGTCTTGGTTGTCCTCCTTCTCTGCTTCGTGCCTCAGGCAGCTTAAGCCCCCCCCCCCCCACTCACTCCCAGGCCACGACCTGAGGCCACCAAAGGAGGGAGGCAGGAAGGGAGGAGGGGAGCGCCAGAGAGCCAGCTGCTAGCACTCTTCCAAATCAATTATTTTTTTTTCCATTTTTATTTTTGTATTGGATATTATATTTACATTTCAGATTTTATCATTTTACCCCATTCCCCCCACCACTCAGGAACCTCCTATGCCATCCCCCCTCCTCATGCTTCTATGAGGATGTGCCCCCACCTACCCCCCACTCCCACCTCCCCACCCTTGAATTCCCCCTCACTCGGTGTTCAGCCTTCATGGGACCAAGGATCTCCTCTCCCACCTATGCCTGACAGGCCATCCTTTCCTACATATACAAATGGAGTCATGGGTTCCTCCCTACATGCTCCCAGGCTGGTGGTTTAGGCCATGGGGAGCTCTGGTTGGTTGGTATTGTTGCTCTCCTCATGGGACCACCAACCCTTTCAGGTCCTTCAGTCTTCTCTCTAACTTCTCCATTGGGAAACCCTTAATCAGATCAGTGGTTAGCTGTGAGCATCTGCCTCTGAATATGTCAGACTCTGGCAGACCTCTAAGGAGACAGCTATCAGGCTCTTGTCAGCATGCACTTCCTGACATCCACGTCAGCATCTACCTTTGGTGAATGCACAAGGGATCGATACCTAGGTGTAATGGTCTTCAGACAGCCCCTCCTTCAGTTTCTGTCCCACACTTTGTCTCCATAATTGCTCCCTTGAGTATTTTGTTACTCCTTCTAAGTAGGAACGAGGCATCCACACTTGGTCTTCCTTCTTCATGAGCTTCATGTGATCTGTGAGTTGAATCTTGGCTATTTCAAGCTTTTGGGCTAATATCCACTTATCAGTGAGTAAACCAAATCAATTATTAACGTAGTACTTTTCATCTCAATACTAATGAATCACATGAACATTATTACTCAAGAAACAAAATGCTCATAGCTACACATACCAGCTTGTCTGGTTGTTTATTTAGAATAAATTATAGTGTGTTGGGTAGCCTAATGTTTTCTATGGGTCTGAAGTTACACTGGGAATTCTGAAACATTGTCAAAAGCTACATGGTTCCAGGCTAGTGAGTCTGAGAAGACCTACAGACAGAAAAGAAAAGAGATGAAATATTCTAATAGGGCATTGAGACATCCAGAAGGGATACACTTAGAAGCTACAATGGCAATTAGAATTAGTATGGATGATTTAGAGAGAAATGAACTGACAGATGCTATGGGACTTGCTAGATTGCATGCTGATGGTCATGGGAATGGATGGATGAATTAAAAATTCCAACACCTCTTAAGTGAGCCTGGATTTCTTCCCCTGAGATATGAGAAACTTGTGAAAGGGCAGGGCGACTTGTACAGGTATTTGAGACCCACTGAGCTGAAGATGGCCTTGTTACACCTATGGAAAAATAAGCAATAAGCAGTTGGTGGCAGAATACTACAGGTAATAGTGATGTAGCTAAGCATTTTAGG
Organism: Arvicanthis niloticus; assembly: GCF_011762505.2. Taxonomy (NCBI): domain Eukaryota; kingdom Metazoa; phylum Chordata; class Mammalia; order Rodentia; family Muridae; genus Arvicanthis; species Arvicanthis niloticus. Next base: position 32,262 of record NW_023046000.1, on the reverse strand, counting down.
TGATAATGGATGTCATAGAAATAGGCAAGCATTTGTAGGGATATAGCCTTAGAATTATAAGAGGAATGTTTAGTAGGAAGTCCTAGGAAACAGTAGCTACTATTAAAAAAACAACCCTCAGTTCCAATTATTGAGAAAAAATGGCCATTGCATTACCAGGTGAGCACCTAACCTGTGACTGTTTAAGGTAGGATATAAGAGCCAATACCATTGTACCAGTCATTGTACCAGTGACAATGACTGAGAAGTGGCTTAGATTTAGTTATGGGGATAAACTTAAGAAATTTAAACCAGGTGTGGTAGTGGATGCCTTAAATCTCAGCACTCAAGAATCAGAGTCCCGGGCCTACCTGGTCTATACAGGGAGCTCCAGGACAGCCAAGGCTAAGTAGAGAGGCTATGAGTTAAAACCACCTACAAACAAAGAAAATTTAACTTTCTTTCAGTTGATGAGGGTGCAGTCAATAACTGAACACTTAGAAGATTGTATATCATAGAAATGTGTTTATTTTTATTTGTATTTAAGGGGACTTTAAATTTTTTTTCTTAAAGATTCTGATTAGACAGCATGACAGAAGGGAACCAAACTGATATCTCCCAGTTCCTTCTCCTGGGCCTACCCATCGACCCAGAGCACCAGCACCTGTTCTACACCCTGTTCTTGGCCATGTACCTCATCACCATCCTGGGAAACCTCGTCATCATCATACTCATTATACTGGACCCCCATCTCCACACACCCATGTACTTGTTTCTCAGCAACTTGTCCTTCACTGACCTCAGTTTTTCCTCTGTCACAATGCCCAAGTTGCTGCAGAACATGCAGAGCCAAGTTCCATCCATTCCCTATGCAGGCTGCCTGACACAAATGTACTTTTTCTTGCTTTTTGGAGACCTTGAGAGCTTCCTCCTTGTGGCCATGGCCTATGACCGCTATGTGGCCATCTGCTTCCCCCTTCATTACATGAGCATCATGAGTCCCAAGCTCTGTGTGAGTCTGGTGCTGCTGTCCTGGGTGCTGACCACCTTCCATGCCATGCTGCACACCCTGCTCATGGCCAGATTATCATTCTGTGAGGACAGTGTGATCCCCCACTTTTTCTGTGACATGTCTGCTCTGCTGAAGCTGTCCTGCTCTGACACACATATTAATGAGTTGGTGATATTTGTCATGGGAGGCCTCATCCTTGTCATTCCATTTGTGCTCATCATTGTGTCCTATGCACGAATTGTCTCCTCCATTCTCAAAGTCCCATCTGCTCGAGGCATCCGTAAAGCCTTCTCCACCTGTGGCTCCCATTTATCTGTGGTGTCACTGTTCTATGGGACCGTCATTGGTCTGTACTTATGTCCATCAGCTAATAACTCTACTGTGAAGGAGACTGTCATGTCTATGATGTACACAGTGGTGACTCCCATGCTGAACCCCTTCATCTACAGCCTGAGGAACAGAGATATGAAGGGAGCACTGGGCAGAGTTATTTGTAAGAAAAAAGTTTTCTTCTGTCTATGATGATAATGATTGAAATTGTTTAACAGATAATTGATATCTGGATATTATTATAATATGATTTTTTTTCACTAGGGAATTTTTTTGTTAAAGTGATGTATTATATAATTGCCCCAAAATTAAAATAGTAGAAGTAGAAATGGCTAGTTGGTTAAGAAGGACTTCTCATGATTTCCTTGTAGAGTTTTCCAATTTATTAATTCAAGGTAAACTGAGCACTTAGCAGATTGTATATTATAAAAAATGTGTTCATTTTTATTTGTATTTAAGGGGACTTTAAAATTTTTCTCTTAAATATTCTGGATACACAGCATGACAGAAGGGAACCAAACTGATATCTCCCAGTTCCTTCTCCTGGGCCTGCCTATCCCCCCCGGAGCACAAGCACCTGTTTTATATATGCCTTGAGAAGGCATACATAAAATCTTTTAATACATGCTGTGGGCCATTGAAATGATTCAGCAGGGAACTTATATGGTGGAGGGAGAGAACCTACTTCCACTAGGTGCTTTTTGACATCCATGCATCTGGTGTGGTGCACGCACATACACAGGCAAACAACAAATAGAGAAATTGTGTAAAAACTAGTTCTGTTTCTGGCTGTTAAAATGTTAATTTTCAGTAATTAAAAAACTATAGCTGATTTAAAACACACTCTATTCTTTTGTATTGATACTTTAGTATTGCATGTTTCCTGTTTCTTAGCCTAAAATGGTGCTTTCATTCATAAATAAAAATTCTATACTCTTCCAAAGAAAGTGCTCCCATCATTGCCTCTTGTGATCTATATTAATTATGCCTTTTTATGTGTGTATTGTTGAAAGTTTTTCATTGATTTACATTTCAAATTTGGATTCTGTTTTTTTTTTTGTTGTATAGTTTAATTTGTATTTCACCAATTCTCATATACACTCATTTTTACCTTGTGTAGTTTATGATATTATCATATGTGTAGACTCACAAGCAGAAGCACTCACCATGGTTGATGGTAACCACTTGGCTCTTATTGCATGCTGGTTAGATAAAGCATTTATAAATAACTGATATTTAATGAAGAGACATATTTATTGTTTTTATAGTCTCAGTATGATTCTTGAAAATAAAATAGAAATTTTAAGTAGACCTAGTGGGTCTGCTCCTATGAAGACACCATATCCTGAGCCATCATAGAGGAGCCATTACACTCAGAGCAGCGGGTAAGAACTCCCTCCCACTACCCTATGCCCCAGAGCTACAACTGGAAGCCTGAGGTGCTCAGGACCCATCAGCCACCCAAACCCCGCCCCTCCATAATACCACTCCCCTTCTGCCCCTCTCTTGGTTCTTTTGGCTGGGGCAGACACCTAGCAGGTCTGCTCCCGTGAAGACACCATATCCTGAGCCATTCTAGAGGAACCACTGCAATTCAGAGCAGCAGGATTTCAGGATCCTAGAGGTGGCCTGAGTCCCAGAAGTTCTTCCACCCAGGAACTCAGGATCACAGGATCAGAAAGACATCTGGATTCTGAGGAGTTTTGACACAAGCAAAATAACTGGAAAGACTGGCTCCAGCCAGAGACAGTCAGTGTAGGTAGCACTAGAGTTAACCAGATGGTGAAAAGCAAGTACAAGAACATAAGCAACAGAAACCAAAGTTACTTGGCACCATCAGAACCCAGTTCTCCCACCATAGCAAGCCCTGGACACCCCATCACACCAGAAAAGCAGGTTTCAGAAATAAAATCACTTCTCATGATGATGATTAGAGGACTTTAAGAAGGACATGAATAACACCCTTAAAGAAGTACAGGAGAACACAGGCAAACAGGTAGAAGCCCTTAAAGAGGAAACACAAAAATTCCTTAAAGAACTGGAAGAAAGCACAACCAAACAGGCAAAGGAATTAAACAAAACCATCTTGGATCTAAAAATGGAAGTAGAAACAATAAAGAAATCTCAAAGGGAGACTACCCTGGAAATAGAAAACCTAGGAAAGAGACCAGGAGTCGTAGATGCAAGCATCACCAATAGAATACAAGAGATAGAAGAGAGAATCTCATGTGCAGAAGATACCATGAAAAACATTGACACAACTGTCAAAGAAAATGCGAAATGCAAAAAGCTCCTAACCCAAAACATCCAGGAAATCAAGGACACAATGAGAAGACCAAACCTAAGGATAATAGGTACAGATGAGGGTGAAGATTCCCAACTTAAAAGGCCAGTAAATATCAAAATTATAGACGAAAACTCCCCTAACCTAAAGAAAGAGATGTCCATGAACATCCAAGACGCATACAGAACTCCAAATAGACTAGACCAGAAAAGAAATACCTCTCGTCACATAATAATCAAAACAAATGCACAAAACAAAGAAAAAATACTAAAAGCAGTAAGGGAAAAAGGTCAAGTAACATATAAAGGCAGACCTATAAGAATTACACCAGACTTCTCACCGGATACTATAAAAGTCAGAAGATCCTGGACTGATATCATACAGACCCTAAGAGAACACAAATGCCAGCCCAGACTACTATACCCAGCAAAACTCTCAATCAAAATTGATGGAGAAACTAAGATATTCCATGACAAATCCAAATTTACACAGTATCTCAACACAAATTCAGCCCTTCAAAGGATAATGGATAGAAAACTCCAACACAAGGAGGGAAATTACAACATAGTAAAAACAAGAAAGTAATCTCCCAACAACCCCCCAAAATAGTTACACAAACATAATTCTACCTCTAATAACAAAAGTGACAGGAAGCAACAATCATTTTTCCTTAATACTTCTTAATATCAATGGACTCAACTCTCCAATAAAAAGACATAGGCTAGCAGACTGGATACATAAACAAGACCCAGAATTTTGCTGCATACAGGAAACACACCTCTGTGGCAAAGATAGATACTACCTCAGAGTAAAAGGATGGAAAACAATCTTCCAAGCAAATGGTCCCAAGAAACAAGCTGGAGTAGCAATTCTAATATCAAATAAAATTGATTTTCAAACAAGTGTAATAAAAAGATAAGGAAGGACACTTTATACTCATCAAAGGAAAAATGTACCAAGATGAACTCTCAATTCTGAACATTTATGCTCCAAATGCAAGGGCACCCACATACATAAAGGAAACTCTGCTAAAACTCAAAGCATAATCACACCTCACACAATAATAGTGGGGGACTTCAACACCCCACTTTCAGCTATGGACAAATCATGGAAACAGAAACTAAACAGAGACACAATGAAACTAACAGAAGTTATGAACCAAATGGATTTAACTGATATATACAGAACATTTCACCCTAAAACAAAAGAATATACCTTTTTCTCAGCACCTCATGGTACCTTCTCCAAAATAGACCATATAATTGGTCACAAAACAGGCCTCAACAGATACAAAAAGATTGAAATAAATCCTTGCATAAGAAATTAAAGACTTTTTAGAATTTAATGAAAATGAGGACACATCATAGCAAAACTTGTGGAACTCCATGAAAGCAGTGCTAAGAGGAAAACTTATAGCTTTAAGTGCCTACAAAAAAACCTGGAGAAAGCATACACTAACAACTTGACAGCACACCTGAAAGCTCTAGAACAAAAAGAAGCAAATACACCCAAGAGGAGTAGACTTCAGGAAATAATCAAACTCAGGGCTGAAATCAACCAAGTAGAAACAGAAAGAAATATACAAAGAATCAACAAAACCAGGAGCTTAGCCAGAGTAACCAGAGGGCACAGAGACAGTATCCAAATTAATAAAATCAGAACTGAAAAGGGAGACATAACAACAGAAACTGAGGAAATTAAAAACACCATCAGATTCTACTACAAAGGCCTATACTCAACAAAACTGGAAAATCTGAATGAAATGGACAATTTTCTAGACAGATATCAGGTACCAAAGTTAAACCAGTAGCAAATAAACCATCTACACAGTCCCATAACCCCTAAAGAAATAACAGCAGTCATTAAAAGTCTCCCCACCAAAAAAAGCCCAGGACCAGATGGTTTTAGTGCAGAATTCTATCAGACCTTCAAGGAAGACATAATACCAATTCTCTTTAAACTATTCCACAAAATAGAAACAGAAGGAACAGTACCCAATTCATTCTATGAAGCTACAATTATGCTCATACCTAAACCTCACAAAGACTCAACGAAGAAAGAGAACTTCAGGCAAATCTCCCTTATGAATATTGATGCAAAAATACTCAATAAAATTCTCGCAAATAAAATCCAAGAACACATCAAAACAATCATCCATCATGATCAAGTAGGCTTTATCTCTTGAATGCAGGGATGGTTCAATATTTGGAAATCCAACAATGTAATCCACTATACAAACAAACTCAAAGGAAAAAAACCACATGATCATCTCACTAGATGCTGTGAAAACATTTGACAAAATTCAGCATCCCTTCATGTTAAAAGTCTTGGAAAGAACAGGAATTCAAGGCCCATACCTAAACATAGTAAAAGCAATATACAGCAAACCAGTAGCCAACATCAAACTAAATGGAGAGACTTGAAGCAATCCCACTAAGATCAGGGACTAGACAAGGCTGCCCACTCTCTCCCTACCTATTCAATATAGTACTGGAAGTCCTAGTCAGAGGAATTAGACAACTAAAAGAATTCAAACAGATACAAAAAGGAAAGGAAGAAGTCAAAATTTCACTATTTGCAGATAATATGATAGTATACTTAAATGACCCTAAAACTTCCACCAGAGAACTAAACCTGATAAACAACTTCAGCAAAGTGGCTGGTTATAAAATCAACTCAAACAAATCGGTAGGTAGCCTTCCTCTACTCAAAAGATAAACAGGCTGAGAACAAAATTAGGGAAATGACACCCTTCACAATAGTCACAAATAATATAAAATACCTTGGAGTGAATCTATCCAAGCAAGTGGAAGATATGTATGACAAGAACTTCAAGTCTCTGAAGAAAGAAATTGAAGAAGATCTCAGAAGATGGAAAAATCTCCCATGCTCATGGATTGGCAGGATTAACTTAGTAAAAATGGCCATCTTGCCAAAAGCAATCTACAGATTCAATGCAATCCCCATTAAAATTCCAACTCAATTCTTCACAGAGTTAGAAAGAGAAATTCTCAAATTTATTTGGAATAACAAAAAACTCAGGATAGCAAAAACTATTTTCAACCATAAAAGATCTTTTGGAGGAATCACCATCCTTGACCTCAAGCTGTACTACAGAGCAATAGTGATAAAAACTGCATGATATTGGTACGGAGTCAGGCAGGAAGATCAATGGAATAGAATTGAAGACCCAGAAATGAACCCACACCTATGGTCACTTGATCTTTGACAAGGAGCTAAACTGTCCAGTGGAAAAAAGAAAGCATTTTCAACAAATGGTGATGGTTCAACTGGAGGACAACATGTAGAAGAATGCAAATCCACCCATTCTTATCTCCTTGTACAAAGCTCAAGTCCAAGTTGATAAAGGACCTCCACATAAAACCAGATACAATGAAACTAATAGAAGAGAAGATGGGGAAGAACCTTGAATACTTGGGCACAGGGGAAAAGTTCCTGAACAGAACACCAATGGCTTTTGCTCTAAGACCAAGAATTGACAAATGGGACCTCATAACATTGCAAAGTTTCTGTAAGGCAAAGGACACTGTCAATAGGACAAAATGGCCACCGACGATCTTTACCAATCCCACATCCAATAGAGGGCTAATATCTAATGTATACAAAGAACTCAAGAAATTAGACTCCAGACAACCAAATAATGCTATTAAAAATGGGATATAAAGCTAAACAAAGAATTTTGTACTGAGGAACCTCGAATGGCTGAAAAGCACCTAAAGAAATGTTCTACATTCTTAGTCATCAGGGAAATGCAAATCAAAACAACCCTGAGATTTCACCTGACACCAGTCAGAATGACTAAGATCAAAAACTCAGGTAATAGTAGATGCTGGTGAGGATGTGGAGAAAGGTGAACACTCCTCCATTGTTGGTAGGATTGCAAGATGGTGCAACCACTCTGGAAATCAGTCTGGTGGTTCCTCAGAAAATTAGACATAGCATTACCTGAGGACCCAGCTATACCACTCCTGGGCATATACCCAGAGATGCTCCAACATATAACAAGGACATATGCTCCACTATGTTCATAGCAGCTTTATTTATAATAGCCAGAAGCTGGAAAGAATCCAGATGTCCTTCCACAGAGAAATGGATAAAAAAAATGTGGTGCATTTACACAATGGAGTATTACTCAGCTATTAAAAATAATGAATTTGAGAAATTCTTAGGTAAATGGGTGGAACTAGAAAATGTCGTCCTGAGTGAGGTAACCCAATCACAAAAGAACACACACAGTTTTTACTCATTGATAATTGAATATTATCCCAGAAGCTCGAAATACCCAAGATTCAATCACAGACCACATGAAGCTCATGAAGAATGAAGACCAAGTGTGGGTAACAAAACACTCAAGGGAGCAAAACTGGAGACAAAGTGTGGGACAGAAACTGAAGGAGGGGATGTCTGAAGAACCCCATCCCTCTCCCCCTTTACTCTCTCTGCCATCTACCAGCAAATAATTTTACATAGTTTTAGAGAATAATGTGATGTTTTTGTGTATGTTATAATATGCAGATGGCCTTGAGGATTAGAGATTGGACAGGATCCCTGAGAGGCAGATAGGGAGAGGCATCTATGACTTGGTAATAAAAGATGGAGAACTTCCAAGACTGCTGGCTTCTTTCACACCCTGTTAACTTGAGACAAAACCTGGAGGTTTAAAGGAAAGGCCCCTGGTGTTTTCTCCTGTGAGTAGTCCTGCTGGTGGACTGGTTCAACAAGTTCAAGTCTTGGTCAGGGCATGTTTACATAACAGTTGTGAGACAGTCAGCTATCCTGTTTTTCCGAGCAAAACAAAATTAAGGGAGAAAGTCTCTTTAGAGACTTAAAAAGAAAAAAACCCATCCCTCTAAAAGAGGCTGTGGTTTGACTTCCAGTGCACAAAGGGAAAGACAATGATGGGAGAAGACCTCAGCAAATGAGAATAAACCTGTGTGCCAGTGCTCTGAGCCAGTGGCTGGTGGGTGATTATTAATTAGCTTTCAGAGTCAAACATCTATCAGATCACTGCTATAGCACCTGAGAACTCTGAGGTTACAGGGATGCACATAACACCCACAACTGCATCCCTCCAGCAGGGTAATTAACACTGTAGACATCTCAAGAGTGTAATGACAGGCCCTCTGTATGTATAATTTCTGAGCTATGTTTTCTTCCCACACTGTAACTCCAACATTAGTCACCCCAGGTAATACAATTTGGATGTGTCATGAGGAGCAGAGAATCCATCCAACCACCAACACTATAAATTACAATGCCAAGTCTGACCCTGCAAATCCTTTGTATGCAAAGAAGGAAGGCTGCTAAGACAGCTCCTGAGGATGTTGGACATCAGATATTTGTCCAGTACAGACTCAGCTACAGTATAAACCATGGAGCAGCAAATTAAATTAATACTTTCCCTCCATGTAGATACTTGACAGTGCCTGATTTTCCAGGACTATGAAAACAGCTGCCCCAGTCTCTCTCCCTACCTCTATCTGTCTTTCTTCCCTCTTCCATTCATCCATTTTAGATCTTTATCTTCTGATTCTCTTGTCCTCTTTACTACACTTTTAGTCATAGTTAAAAGTTTATTCCTTTATTGTTATTCTTTTTCATATGTTCATCTAATTTTATTCATAATTTTTTCGTTATTGGTGCATAATTTTCTTTTTCTTAGTTTATTTTCTTATTTGTTCCTCATGTTTCCTCCTTGCTAGTTAGTAGTATTTTAGTGTTTGCTTTTCTTACACACTCATATTTTTTATTTCTCTTGAATTTATCTAACTTTGTCTTGAATCTATTGTCATTGTTAACCTATTGTCATTTTTCCTTTTTCTAATTTTATTTTCCCTTTCCTAACATTTATCTTCACTCTTCCTTTTTTTTTCTTATCTGTTTACTCTTTTTACCTACCTTGGATGTATAGATTCATCACAATCACAATCAAAATTCAAGTGCCACTCCCCACAGAACTAGAAAAAAGCAATTTTAAGTTCTTAGAGAAGAGCAAAAACAAAACAAAACAAAACAAAACAAAACAAAACAAAAACCCAAAAAGAGCCAAGGAAATCTTTATTGGAAAGAACAATGCTGATATTAAGTTATATTACAAAGCAATAGTGAGAGTGTATACTAATTGGCATAAAACAGACAGACTAGTGGAATAGAGTCTGGTACCCAGAAAATAAGCCAACATAGCTATGGCCACATAATTTTTGACAAAGGCGTGAAAACACATTTTAAAGAGCCTCTTTAACAAATATTATTGGAAAAGTTGGACAAGGAATTGACAAATAGAATATAAAAACAACTGACAAATTAAACATCAAATTGAAAAAACAGTCTACTTAACATGGATTAATGAATTGAATAGTCCTCAAAATAAGAAATACAAGTGGCTAATAAATAATTTGAAAAAAATTCTCAACATCTTCAGAATCTGGTAAAAATACTCCATGCAGAATGGATACCCAAACCAAACCAAACCAAGCCAAGCCAAGCCAAGCCAAGCCAAACCAAACCAAACCAAACCAAACCAACCAACCAAACCAAACCACCAACCAAAACAAAAATAAAACCATGCTGATGAGGATGTAGAGAAAAGAAAACACTTATCTGTTGCCAGAGGGAATGTAAATAAGTCCAGCCATTATGGAAATCAGCACAGAGGTTTCACAAAAGATTAAAAATAGAGCTATTATATTACCTAAATATACTACTCTTGGATATATTCTCAAAGGCTTCTAACTCAACTTGCCTAAATTACTTGCACATTCATGTTTATTACTGCAATATTCACAATAGACATGGAATGAAATAAGCCTATTTGTCATCAACAGACGGATAAAGAAAATATGGTAATATACATAATAGAACTTTATCTAGTTATAAGTAAAAATGAAATCATTATATTTTTATGGAAAGAGATAGACCAGGGCATCTCCATGTTCAACAAAATAGGCCATACAATGTGTATTTCATTCTCATACTCAGAAATTTTGTTCAAAATGAATGTGTGTGTGTACTTGCAAATACATGGGCATAACTCACAAAAGTAGAAAGGGTATCATGGGAGAGGACAAATAGTTCCCAGAGGGGGGAATAAGGTAATAGAACATGTGATGTAAAAAGTGGAGTGGGGACTGTCTGGAGGAAAGGAGGAAACCAGCCAGAGAGGAGTGGGGAGGGGGGGCTGTGTATGATGAGGAAGGGGGATGGGAAGGACGCGGATGAGGGGGATAGCTTAGAACTAAATATGAAGTAGAACAACATATATGCATGAAAAGTCATAATGAGAACCAACCAACAAAGAAGCAGATGTAGAATATCTTTCAATACAATAAAGGCTTTATAAAATGAATCTGTAGCCAAATATTATGATGCTAAATGAGGAAAAAGTAGATTTACTTCAAAATTTGAAATGAGAAGAGTGCTCACTCTCTCTGTTCTTGTTCACTAGAGCACTTGAAGTCTTATCTAGAGAAATATAACAAGAAGAAAATAACACACACAAATATCAAAGGAAGAGGTCAAAGTGCCCCAATTTATAGATGTCATGGTTTTATAGTTAAAAGATACTCACAACTCCAGTAGAAAATTCTTAGACCTGATAAATACTTTCAACAAACTAGCAGGATATAAAAATCTGAAGCTTTTCTAGATACTAATAACTAACTTTCTGGGAAAGAAATCAATACAAAATTACTATTCATAATAGCTTAAAAATACCCAAGAATAAACATAGCCAAAGAAATAATCTTAAGACCCTAAAGACAGAAATTGAAGAGGCCATCAGAAGATAGAAAGACCTCACATATTCTTGGGTAATGACATCAATATTGCTAAAATGCTTATCTGATCAAAATTACCTACAGACTCAACACAATGCTTATAAAAATTTCAATGACTCTTTGTTATAAAATAAAAAAAAATCCTAAAATTCAGTGGAAGCACAAAAAGATCCTGAATAGACAAAATAATTCTAAGCAGAAAGAGCAATGCTGGAATTATCAATATCAAATTATACTACATAGCCATAGGAACAAAACCAAACCAAACTCCCAAGTCCTCCACGGTAATAGCACAGAATAGAAACATAAAGCAATGGAATAAAATAAATCATCCAGAAATTAACCTATATTGTTACAGCCACCTAATTTGACTACGATATCAAAAACTCGTATTGGAGAAAGGGGCACATTTTCAGCAGATATTGATGGAGTAGCTGGGTATGCATATAGAAGAATCAAGCCAGCTCCCCATCTCTCACCCCATACAAAAGTCAACTGGGAACCAATCAAAGACATCAGGGTAAGAATCAACACTTTGAAACTGCCACAGGAGGGTATAACCCAAATACCTCAAGAAACAAGTGTAGGCAAGGGCTTTCTGAAAAGGGCCTCTAACACCACAAAAAATAATCCGAAGGATTAGCAAGTGGGGTTACATGAAAGCAAGATGCTTCTGTAGTGCAAAGAAAATCGTGTCATCTACAAAAGAAGGTCTACTATATGGGAGAAAACAATTGCCATTTATACATCCGATTGGAGGTTAATAGAATTACAAAATCACCCTAAACCTGAATCAGTCAATAAATAGACAAACCTACTGAATAGACAGCCCTTAAAAAGAAAATATAGATGGCCAATAAGCATTTGAAAAAGTATTCAATTTAACACACAGTCATTAGCTATTTCTGAAAATTTCAAGATAATTTTGGATTATAATTCATTTCCCATAGGTGAAACCATGTCTAGAAAACTCATGTTCATATGACAGACTCTTTGTAAACTCATTTTGAGAGTTAACAACTTACATTCATAACTTAACAGAAATTATTGTATAAAAATTGATGACATGATAATAAAATTTATTTGTGAAAGCAAAGAAAGTGAAAATCAAAGTCAGTTTTGGAAAAGAACAAAACAGGTGAACTTGAAGCCTATGGATTTCAGTCTCGTGATTGAGGAAAAGTGACAATAGAGAAACACAAAAAGTGTGTGTCAGACTACAGGCTGTTTTCGCAGGCAGGATCACACTTGGATGCTGGGGATCAACAAGCTTACACGCTCTAGACTTGTGCACCATCACTGAGCTATATCCTCAGATTTATTGAGAGAGGTCTTACAATATAGCCTAGACTGGCCTCAAACTCACATTCCTCCTGCCGCCTCCCCTTGAGTGCTGGGGTTACAGATGTGAACTACTACCCTGGGATAGATCCACTCTTCAGCCATCTATTGCTATTTGAGGAAAACGGAAAAACAGTTCAATAGACTTCAGTGTTTGTAACAAATGGTGTTGAAAATTAAGATTTCCACACATCAAAGCAAAACAACAACAACAAAAAATGCACTTCAGTCCTCTCTCCCATGTTCTCTAAAGTAATCAACACAAACTAGATCACAGATCTCACCAGTTCTCCAAGTACTAAGGGAACTCCCAAGTTACTTTTCTTTATGTAAACAGAGAACTTCCTGGGTAAAAGTCAAGCAGCATGTGCAGAAGGATTGGAGTAAGCGGCTGACAAGGTGCGTGTACAAAAGCGAGCCAGTGAAGAGCTGATTTTTGCACCTATGGATTAAGTAAGAAATAGCAGGTTGAACATAGTATGCCCAAAGGATTAGTGTTGCGGGCAATATTTAAAAAACGGTGCCTGGTTCTAGCTTGTTCCCAGACACTGTCGTTTTCCTGAGGCCCCGGCTCTGGATCACAGCTCCGGCTATCTAGAAATACCGGCCCTGGCACCCATGCGACTCCATGGTGGGGGATGGCTCTGCCAATCCCTCACGCTGTCTCCACCAAGCTTGGCTGAACCCCACACAACACCCGCCATGCTCACGGTTCCTGGTAGAATGAAGACAAAGCTTAAAGGTATCCAGTGGTTTCATATATTTGGAAATGTTCAAGTAACAAGATGCCCACACAATTAAGGTTGTTACCCAACACCTAACCTTTAGATATAAATTGTTAGCCAGGACTGCTCTCAACCAATTTGTCCTCCATCATCCTTGCCAATCTCCTCCTCCCTCTCCTCCTCTTCTTTCTCCTTTCCACTCTTCACTCCTCCCAAATTAGCTCCTTCCAAATTACCGGGCTTTATTGCAAATGTAGAGGGAAATATCCTGCTACAGATTAGTTCTGAAAATGTGAATAACTCTACTGGGAAAGGTAACAGTGAGTTTGGGGTTTAGGCTTTTGGCTCTAAAATAAACAAACACACTGAGAGCAGCAACACCCTTCTACTTGAGGTGAATGATGTTGATTATCACGGGACACTTGGACGCTCTGTCTTGTTAACATCATCATGGAATGCTGTGTCTGAAATCTCGTGGAATTCCTAATATCGCCATGCCTCCAGATAAAGTATTAATTTAAGTGACAACAACCAGATAAAGGACAAGGATGCATATTTCCAAGTAGCAAAAGCACCACATCTAGGTGATGACTGCAAAGTGTGAGTGGGAAGCTAGGGGAAGCAGAGGGAGAAGGAATTATAGATATTACCTATAGCTAAATCATTGCTTAGAGGGCCTGGAAGAACATAGCACACAGGTACATGCAGGGAATGTTGGGTTGCTGTTGGTGGATGATGTTAAGGCTCTCCTATGGAGTTGAAGAGGTAAAAATAATGAATGAAGTCTGAGTCTGAACTTTTTGTATGCTAGTTGAGGGTAAATTGAACATGATCTAGGGAAGTTCATCTTACATTGCCAAATTTACAAAGATTAATCATATGAGTCTGATTTTTATTAGTAGCATGCTTGTATATTCTAGAGCCTGCTTACATGGAGCTGGCTTATAGTCTGAGTACATAGCAAAGGACCCTTTCTCAAGCATGTCTTTAATGATGGTACTCTACTTTAAAACATGTAATGGCCTCCTGTGGAAAATTGCAAATCAAGTATTCACAGTCTTTGGTATCTTCTTTGGCTCCTTCAATCAATCATTCTTCATTACCTCCCCAAATGCAAGCTCCACTGACACAGGACCATGTGGATGAACAAATACCCACCATCAACTTCTTCATTCCTACCATTTTCCAAGTATAGTCATGTATGATCAGGGCCTATGATCAGAAATACAGGCCTCTGAGGGAATTGGCTCTAGATAGAAGCCAGGTAATTAATTTGTTTTAAATTAGTTCCTCTAGGACATAGACTCCTCTGGGATGCAGGGCCCCTTAGGCCCAGGGATGAGCAGAATGAGAAGTGTGAGCAGGTGTGGTGCACACACAGGTGATGGCTATCAAGGCCCTCCTTCCCATGCTTACAATGTGTAAATGGGAGCAGGATTTCAGACCAGGGCCCTGGAGTTACCCTGAGATATTTCTGGGTAAGTTGGCTAGGGTGGAGTGTGGTTGTGGCGAGTGAGTTGATGTCTCAATGTCTCACTGTCCTTCCAACCTGAGAGTCTTGATTTTACTGGTTTTATGATATTCTATAGGATTTGTTTATGTAATTTATTAATGAAAGCATTTTTAACGTCAGTATAAAATGCATTCTCACAAATTGAGTCACTTTAGATGATGGCATCTCTGTGAGAAAGACAGTGAACACATAGGTTTTTAGCTCTCTGGCTATATTATTAAAATACTCATTTGTTCAGAATACTTCAGAATACATTGGACAGTTTCCTTCCAAGTGGTTATGGTCATCACATTTATTGGGGAACTGCTCAAAAGTTTGTGTTGAAAAATATTATATTATTTTATTCCTGTGAGTGTGATTGACAGACCAGCAGAGCTATCATTAATTGTAAAATTTGAATTTCTAACGTGTAGAATTAGGGTCTACACCTAAAGCCTACCATGTCAAGGCCAGCATTTAGTAATGCAACTAGCTTCTTTATATGTAAAATGGGTTTTTAGAAACCTCTGTGCCTCGTTTATTTTTCAGTGTTGGGAACTGAACTGAGTGTCTTAGGAATGCTAGACAAACACTCTACCACTGTGCTGAACCTCCAGCTTGAAGCTCTGCAGTTTACGACTCTCATGTGTAGCCTTGACTGAGAACTAACTGCATATGAACCAGGTGAGGAAGATGAGAAGCACTGTCATGGGAATGGCTCAGACTTATATTCCTAATGTGTGGCTCTGCCTTTCAGGTGATATCCCTTGGTTGTGATTTATTATCACAGCTAGATGCCAAATTGAAATCTCATCTCTTAGAAAGCCACGTATTTTATTGATGCTTTTCCTTATCGTAGTAATAGTACACCATGTCTAAATATGCAAGCAAGAGAGCAAGCATTATCAACATGCTAGATTAAACAGCACCAGCAGGACAAAAATTCTTGCATTTGGACTTAGTTATTTATCTTTAGAGGAAAAAGGGCCCATGTGTTTCATTGTTCTGATACACCCAACATATGTTTATTTCTGAAGAATAGCTGGTTCATGGTCTCAAGGGTAGAACTTACATTCTCCCTTTTTACCAAATAAACCTATCACATTATTTTCATCCTAATATCAACACAACCGACAAAATATATCTGTATAATGTAAAATAGACTCCAAGGTCATATAGGATGTAAAGGAAGGATGCTTAGGCAGTAGATCTTCCATGGAACTGAAGTAATACCCAAGAATTATGTATTAAGATGCCCAAAACTTCTCTGGGAAGTTCTAATAGTTGTGATTTACTTAGATAGATGAGTGTTCTTCGCAGCCCTTGAAGTTGAAGGAATTTGTGTCTCGGCCTGAGCTACAGCAGAGAAAAATTTCTAAAACACTGTCCAAGAACCATGCCAGGTGCTGTTCATGCCACAAGATGGCGACACAGCCTTTCTTGCATGGAATCTACATGAAGTCAGTGAAACTGATGATCAGGGCCTTGAGTGCTGTGGGATAATATAGGATGCTGTGGAAACATGGCAGCCGGTCTCACCTAGAGAGGCACGAACAATTTAGCTCATAGAGTTACATGTAAGGGAGATAAACGGAGGGTAAGCCAGGTGATGTAGAAGAACAGAGATGAGCTCAGGCAGAAAGAACTGTGAGAAGCTGGTGTGAAGACTGTGGCTGTGTAGGACACGTCAACATAGTGGGCTAGATGAGAATGTGGAGGTAGGCCTGGGACAACTCTTGAAGAACATTTTGTCTTTGTGCCCTTAAAATAATTTCACCTTAACCTTAAAAATAGTGAGCATTTATGAAACTTCCAGCATGGCAATGAACATCAGTTTTTCATCCCAGACAGAGAGAGAGAGAGAGAGAGAGAGAGAGAGAGAGAGAGAGAGAGAGAGAGAGAAGAAATTCAATCAGTGAGTGGAGAAGCAGGGGAATGGAATTAAGGCAGATTTAACCATCCAGATACAATACTGGCCTGGTACAAATTTAGGAAATAGGGTAAGTTTCTCAGAGAAACAAAGCTGGGCATAGCCTCACACATGTAATCCTAACATTCTGGAATTCAAACTGACCAGGAGACTGGTCAGTTTGAAGCCAGTATGGGGCCACAAATCAACTCCGCTCTGAACAAGACATTCTTTTTTTTTTTTTTTTAATTGGATATTTTATTTTTATTTCAGATGTAATCCCACCCCCCCAGGAACTCCCTATCCCATCTTCCTTCCTCCTGCTTCTATGAGGACATGCTCCCACCCACCCTCCCACTCTCACCTCTCCACCCATGATGTCCCCCACATTGGGGCATCCAGCTTTCACTGGACCAAGGACTTCCTCACCCACCTATGCCTGACACTGTCATCCTCCCCTACATATACAGCTGGAGCCATGGGTCCCTCCCTATGTGCTCCCAGGCTGGTGGTTTAGACCCTGGGAGCTCTGGTTGGTTGGTATTGTTTCTCTCCCCATGGGGCCCAAAAACCTTTCAGCTCCTTCAGTCTTCTCTCTCACTCCTTCATTGGGAACCCCATGATCAGCTCAATGGTTAGTTTTGAGCATCCGCCTCTGTATATGTCAGGGTCTGGCAGACCACTAAAGAGACAGCTATATCAGGCTCCTGTCAGCATGCACTTCCTGGTATCCACATCAGTGTCTACCTTTGGTGAATGCACAAGGGATGGATACCCAGGTGGCTCAGTCTTTGGACGGCCCCTCCTTCAGTTTCTGTCCCATGCTTTGTCTCCATATTCGCTCCCATGAGTATTTTTGAATAAGACATTTTTACCATCCTCTTGAAGGCTCCAGGAACATCTTGGAGGAGAGGGAGAAAAGAATGAAAAGAGAATATAGGGAAAAGGGCTGTGAAGTCCCATCTTTTGGACAATACATAGCCATTGAAGTCATAAACTCTTGTCAGTTACAAATGACTGCCCATCAACATGCAGGCATGGATAGGGCTCTACCCCTCACCCCTGATTTACTTTGTACTAATAGATTCAGAGAAAGGGCCACCATTGTCTTTGGTTGCCTACACACTGAAAATCCCACTACACACTAATGTATAGTTTCCATCCAGTGGTCATGCAGATGGCCCTGGATAAATTATTAAGTCACAAAACACAACAAAAAGTCATGAAACTGTGACATGTAGGACAGGTAGGAACTGAAGTGATGTTTGGTAGGAGTGGGAAGCACAGCAGAGAAAGTGGGGGTGGAAAAGAAAGTAACTAGAACTCATTATATATAGGAATCAAATTGTCAAAGAATTAAGTAAATTAATAAAAATAAAAGAACATAAAGAAGAGATAAGAAGTGAGGGTAAATAATGAATCAGGGATAGAAAAGATACAGGAAAAAAGCAGCACAGAATCTGCTGGATTTTTTAGATTGCTAGAGGAACAATTATAAGAAAGAAAGCTCTTAGGATTCTGACTTAAGACTCCTTTCATTTTGAGATATAAAAGGTGGAGGAGTGGATTGGGAAAAGGCAAGCAGGAAATGAAGTCTGTTGATCTGAAGATGGCCCTAGGAGGAGCTTGTCACTAAGCTCTTGGTGGTGGATTAGTGAAGGAGGTAGGTGTGCCTGTGAAGCTTAGGTGGCACCTGATGCCATGAGAGCAATTTGGAGGCGGGAGCTACGTTATTACAAGGGTGTTCAGAAAAATGCTCCAGGAAACAATGATATGGAACACACTATTAGAAAAACAGCCACTTGTAGTTGCTGAGAG
Source organism: Arvicanthis niloticus (assembly GCF_011762505.2). Lineage (NCBI taxonomy): Eukaryota > Metazoa > Chordata > Mammalia > Rodentia > Muridae > Arvicanthis > Arvicanthis niloticus. The sequence goes on along the minus strand of NW_023046000.1, from coordinate 13,576 downwards.
TGAATGGCCATAGCATCATCAGGAGGACAGAAGACCACAAATCTAACCCAGTTATAAGAAAGAAACAATTGTATGTTTTAGATGGGAGTGAAGAGTCAATGTTGTTTCTAATGCTAATGGAAAAGTGTGCTAGGTGGCTGGAATTTAGTCATGGTGTATTTCTGATTGCAGATTCATCTTTCAATATGAAAATGAGATTAAATGTTATAGGACACATTCACAGATCACTTGTCATGAATCTATATTTGCTTTTATTTGGATATTGAGGGATATTTTATTTTCTCTTAGATGCTGGGCACCACAGAAAGGAATCAAACTGCTATCTCCCAGTTCCTCCTCCTTGGACTGCCCATCCCCCCAGAGCACCAGCACCTGTTCTATACCCTGTTCCTGGCCATGTACCTCACCACTGTCCTGGGAAACCTCATCATCATCATCCTCATTCACATGGATTCCCATCTCCACACACCCATGTATTCTTTTCTCAGCAACTTGTCCTTCTCTGATCTCTGCTTTTCCTCTGTCACAATGCCCAAGTTGCTGCAGAACATGCAGAGCCAAGTTCCATCCATCCCCTATGCAGGCTGCCTGACACAAATGTACTTTTTCCTGTTTTTTGCAGATCTTGAGAGCTTCCTCCTTGTGGCCATGGCCTATGACCGCTATGTGGCCATCTGCTTCCCTCTTCATTACACCAGCATCATGAGCTCCAAGCTCTGTGTGAGTCTGGTGCTGCTGTCCTGGGTGCTGACCACCTTCCATGCCATGCTGCACACCCTGCTCATGGCTAGATTATCATTCTGTGAGGACAGTGTGATCCCCCACTTTTTCTGTGACATGTCTGCTCTGCTGAAGCTGTCCTGCTCTGACACACATGTTAATGAGTTGGTGATATTTGTCATGGGAGGCCTCATCCTTGTTATTCCATTTGTGCTTATCGTTGTGTCCTATGCACGAATTGTCTCCTCCATTCTCAAGGTCCCATCTGCTCGAGGCATCCGTAAAGCCTTCTCCACCTGTGGCTCCCACTTATCTGTGGTGTCACTGTTCTATGGGACCGTCATTGGTCTATACTTATGTCCATCAGCTAATAACTCTACTGTGAAGGAGACTGTCATGTCTATGATGTACACAGTGGTGACTCCCATGCTGAACCCCTTCATCTACAGCTTGAGGAATAGAGACATGAAGGGGGCCCTAATTAGAGTTCTTTGCAAGAAGAAAATTCTTTTCTGCCTATGAGCATAAATATTGGAATTTAAAATAATGTATTCATTAACATTTAACTTTAACATTGATGTATGAGTATTATTGCATATCCTTTCTTACCATCATAAAACTTACTTCTCAAATGAAATAATTCAGGGTTGTTCAATATGTAATGCATTTCCAGAAGTAGCACTAGTGTATAGAATAAATGCATCTCACACAAGTTGCCATTAGAGGTTGGGTGTGCCATATACAGCACATCTGGCAATCCATTTCCCAACTGGACAGTGTTTCCAGGGCTTAGAAGAATCTCTGATTCGGGTTAGAGTATACTTATTCATTATCATAAACACATATTATTTTCTAGAGTATGGTTTTGTCTATGATTCAGATTGTCTGAGACTGGTCACCATTACTCTCTTGATCACAGATAATTCTCTGAATCAAGGTTTGCATCAAGTCTGTGGCAAACTTACAGTCTAAAATAATAGGACCATGGAAAGCCAGATTCTAACAACTTTGGGAAAATTTAACTCCATATGTGATATGAAAGAGTTTTTGATGGTTAATGCAAATTCCAGGTAGGGTTAGATGTTAATTTACATCTCTTGTCAAAAACTATACACTCATAGTCTTGTGTAGTTGGTGGAAAAGTGATTCCCAATAACTTTCTGAGGCAGTTTTCCTGACCCTCTTCAGAAAAATGTAAAATTGTTTAATTAAATTTCTTTTTTAGATTACCATAATTTAGGCATTAGTGATGTCTTAACTTCTCATGTCAAAACTAACTTAACTTAAATACTCAGGTCTTGTGCTCACTGTTCTTAAAATATTTAAAAAAAAAAAAACCCCTAACATATCAAGTGAAGAAGCATAAATAACATTTGAGCCAATGACTCTGAGAAGCAGCACACAGGAGCTCGTATCTGCCTGCAGTGCACTGACTCATACATATAGGTGCATGCAACCACTTATTCTCTTTTTGCTAAACAAAACTTTTCATTGTTGAAAAAAAAACTTTACTCACCACTTCTCAGAAAACATCTTTACTTTTCATTACTTTCCTTTTGTTTCCATGTCTGACTTGTATTTTTTCTTTCACCTGGTCTCTACTTAGAATGAACTGTTTGCATTGTGGTAACATTTTGATTTATGCTTGCCCAGGAGCTGATTCATACCAGGACCATACAAGCTTATTTCTGGTCACAAAGAAAGAAGTTGATGTCTGTTTACCCTTCCGGTAGACTTTCTTACCTATCTTATTATTTCAAACCTATTGATAAGCTTAGCAGATTTGCCTTGTAGTAGTCTGATGCTTATTATATGGAGGAAAGGGAATTTTTGCAGAAGATCAAAACAAGTGTAATTGGAGTTTAGCAGCATTCTGGTGTGAGTTAGTATTGAATCAATTTAAAGCTCAAATTATTCAAATCTGGAGATTTTCCACAAACTACCCACAGCCTGAGGAATAGGGTGAATGGCCATTCATTATTTAATCTTAGCTGCATGAACATCATTGTTTGAGTCTCCAACATTGGGCCATTTATCTTCTTGTTGCTGCCTCTGAGTAATGACATCCAAACCATCATTTCATTCTTCTATGGTAGTTCACATTGCTGCAGTCTACACCCCCTCCTGTCCCCACTTGACTCTCTGTCTTTACTGATGCTTTATGACCAACAAGGAATGGAGCTCTTCATTGTCTACCTTCCTTTGCTCTTTGTTCTATATTTCACTTCTCAGTTCTCATGGTTCACTATTCATTTGCCCTAAAAATGGTATACTTCTGGTACATATGTGTGACATATGAATATGCATATACATTAAAAATGGATTAAAATTCACAGCCACCTGAAAAGAGTGAAGTTGGACTGGTATTTTACAACATGAGCTAACATTTTTCTTGAATGAGTCAAAGACTATGTGACTGACATTTGAGCCCATATGAAAGACTGAAATGTGGCCTGATTTCAGGAACTGGCTGGTATATAAGAAGTGAATTTGAGAATAAGATAACTGATCTTGCTTTGAATGTGATGGAGTTAGTGACATATATTTTCAATCTCATGTTGGTTTTGCAACAGTAGATATACAGCCACAAAAGCTAGGACAATAGAACTCTTAGAATACATCAAAGAGGTACATTTTTATGACCTTTGAATACTTAATGGTTAATAAAGACCACTTTAAATCTTAACTGCATGTATGTCATTTCCTAACCTTCCAATCTTGATTCATTCAATTTTTTGTTGTCTTTTTAAATAGTTATTGTTATTGTGCATTAGGATATGACACAAAACAAAACAACAAAAAAAATTTCACAAGGACTAGAAAGAAGACTATATCAGTGAAAGGTATTTGTGCAACAACGGACACTTTACAGTCCAGTCATTGCCCCTCCTCAGTCTCCCCTCCCATAATTCCTCATTCTATTTCTCCTCCCCCTTGCCTCCAACAGGGTGATCTCCCCTGACTAGGCCTCTCCCTTCCTTGGGGCCTCAAGGCTCTGAAGGATTAAGTACACCTCCTTCCATTGAGACCAGACTAGGCAAACCTCTGCTACATATGTGCTAGGAGCCTCAGACCAGCCTGTGTGTGCTCCTGGTTGGTGGCTCAGTTGCTGGGAGCTTCCTAGGGTCTGTGTTAGTTGAGATGGCTGTTTTTTCTATTGGGTTGCTTTTCCTTTCAGCTTTTTCATTTCTTCCCCTAATTCATCCATAAGGGTCCCCAACTTCAGTCCAATGTTTGCAGGTAAGTATCTGCTTCTGTCTCAGTCAGCTGTGGGTAGAACTCTTTGAGGACAGCCATTCCAGGCTCCTATCTGTAAGTACATCATAGCATAGTAGTGTCAGGCCTTGGTGTCCCCCCCATGGGATGGATCCCAAGTTGGGCCAGTCATTGGACCTCCTTTCCTTTAGTCTCTTCTTCATTTTTGTCCCTGTAGTTCTTTTAGATAGGAGTAATTCTGGGTCAGGAATTTTGACTGTTGGTCAGTAATCCTGCCCCTCCATTTGAGGCTCTATTTACTAATGGTGAACTCTTGAAGTTTCCTTTCCCCAGTGTAGGGCATTTTGGCTAAGGTCATCCCCAATGAGTCCTAAGAGAGTCTCAATTCCCAGGTGTCTTGTACTCTCTAGAGTATCCCCCAACCTCCCACTCCTTGATGCTGCTTATTTCCATTTATTTTCTGGGCTTCTCTCCTGTCCTCTTCCTCCATATCTGATCCTGTTTGCCTTTCTCTTCTCCTACCCAGGTCCTTCTCTACCTCCGCTTCCTGTATTTATTTCCTTCCCCCTTCTAAGTGGGGTTGAAGCCTCTGCACTTGGGCATTTCTGCTTGTCACACTTCTTATCATCATCTGTAGGTTGTATCCTAGGTATTCTGTACTTTTTTGGCTAATATGCACTTATCAGTGAGTACATACCATGCAAGTCCTTTTGGGTCTGAGTTACCTCACTCAGGATGATATTTTCTAGTTCCATCAATTTGCCTGGAAAATTAATATATTTCAATAGCTGAATAGTATTTCATTGTGTAAATGAACCACATTTTCTGTATCCATTCTTTGGTTGAGGGACATCTGGGTTGTGTCCAGCTTCTGGGTATTACAAATAAGGCTTCTATGAACATGGTGGAGCATGTGTTCTTGTGGTATGGTGGAACATTTTTTGGGTATATGCCCAAAAGTGCTATAGCTGAGTCTTCAGGAAGAACTATTTCCAATTTTCTGAGGAACTGCCAAATTGATTTCCAGAGTGGTTGTACACTTTTAAAAAACATTTTAAAAAATAATAACTTAATGTAATACAACTAATGAGGTAATTAAACTCAAGATCTCAGTCACTAGAAGCTCATGTTAGAATGGTAGAAAAACTTATTTATTTATCTTTTGGTTTTTCGAGACAGGGTTTCTCTGTATAGCCCTGGCTGTCCTGGAACTCACTTTGTAGACCAGGCTGGCCTTGAACTCAGAAATCTGCCTGCCTCTGCCTCTCAAGTGCTGGGATTAAAAGTGTGCACCACCACTGCCCTGCTGGAAAACTTATTTTTAATGCAAGAAATAGTGATATAAAAATGTTATCCTAACAAATAAAAACAAGTAATAAATGCAAATAGGATTGCTTACAATTAAAAACAAAGTTGAATTTAAGGAACATAGCAAAAACTCCCAATATGTATTATAACAAAAGAAATGAAAAGTGGACTCATAGAAGTAGATTAGTGGTTGCCAGAAGCCAGGAAGAATGTGGGGAAAGGAAGATGTGAGGAGATGATAACTAGGTAAAGATGTGCAGCTGGGTAAGTGGAAGCATTTCAGATGCTGTGTAGCACAGTTGGAGTGTTACTGTTGGCAAGAATTCATTGCTTATTTGAAAATGACTGGAAGAGAGGCATTTGAATGTTACCTATACAAAGATGCTAAACTCCCAAGATAAAGCGTACATCAGCTATGCTGACTTGATCATTATACAGTGTATGCTTGAAATCTCATTCTCTGCCTCAACACTATATATTTATCCTGTGGCTATTTAGAGTAAGGACAAGTTAGGAGTGTACACTGATATGATAACACATTTAGAAAAGGAGTAAAATGATGGGAGCATTTGATGTCGTAGGTCAATGGAATAAGGCATCTTCAGAAAGACTTGTCCAATGAAAATGTTAACACACTGAAAAAAGGAACCGAGGATACCAAATGTTGGAGAGACCTCCAATGCTCATAAACTTGTAGGATTAAGATTATGATCATGACCATATTATTGAAAGTAATCTGTAGACTTAATGCAACACCCATCAAATTCTAATAGAATTCTCCATAGAAACTGAGAAAATGTTAAGTTTCATATAGAAACCCAAATATTAATCTGATGCCAAAGAGCAAAAGAATGACTGAGGGTCTCACCTTCCTAGATTTCAAATTATGCCACAAAGTTATAGTAATGAGAACAGCTAGGTATTTATATAAGAACACACACTGATTAATTCAGGAATACATTGTAGAGACACCTGTTTTTTTTTTTTTTTTTTTTTAATGGAATGGCTGATAATACACATTGGAGAAAAGACAGCATCTTCACAAATGCTGCTGTCCAAACTGTATAGTACATGTAGAATAATTAAACTATATTCTTATCTCTCAACCTGCATAAATTCTCAACCAAATGGATCAAGGTCCTTAATGGTCCTTAATGTAGGAACAAAATATGAAACAGGTAAATGTTTTCTATAAAAACATAACATGAATCAGCCTCTAACTTATTTACATTATCCTAGGGAAATAAAATCTAGGGTTTATGGCTATTAGTTAATTCCAGGCAACAGCAGAACTGTATGGATGATGTTGTTATACAAAAATGGCAGAAAGTCTTGTAGATGTACTTGGAAGAGGAGGTGAAAAGATTGCAAGAGTTATAGGTTGTACATGGCTCTACAGAAACAGCATCTTCCAGACACAACAGGATTGGTGCAGATATGAGCTCACAGAGACTGTGACAGCATACACAATACCCCACAGATTCAAAGGAGACAAAATCACAGTACTGAGAAGGAAAAGTGGACACAAAGTCCCACCCCTATCTAAGAAGCTACTTGCAATTGATACTCGTTGGGAAAGAGAAATCAGTTTTCTCTAGTGGAGTGTCACTGGGTGTATCAACCATATTTCCAGGTAAGTTCCATGCCCAGGAGTAGTTGACCAACCCAAAACAGACTCCATTTTGTTGTTGTTGTCGTGTGTGTGCGCGTGTGCGTGTGTGTGTGTGTGTGTCTGTGCTTTTGGCTTTGTTTTGGTGTTTTTTTTATTTTATAGATTTTCTTCTTTTTTAGTTGTTTGTTTTGAATTTTGTTTATTTTTTGTGTGTTGTTTTTCTGTGTGTATATATATGTGTGTGTATAAGAGGGTGGGGGACATAAAGTTGTGTTTAGGTGGGTGAAGACATGGGTTGGATCTGGGAGGAATTAGGAGATGGCTAAGAATATGATTAAAACATGCTGTACAAAGTAAAAAAATAAAAATAATCACAAAATTATGCTTATGATCAGAAGAGTTAAGAAAAAACCCAAAATATACATGAAAATAAAAAAGGTAACAGGTAATTAAATATAATGAATGAGGTGCTAGAGACATGGCTCAGAGTAAGGATACTAGCTGCTTTTCCAGAAGACCCAGGTTTCATTCCCAGCACCCACATGATGGTTTACAAACATTTGTAACTCCAGGCCCAGGAGATCACATGCTGTCTTCTGTCCTCAATGGCACTGCATGAAAAGTGCACAGATATACATGCAGGAAAAACACCCATATACACAAATATAAAGGTTAAAAATTTAATAATGAATAAAATCCAAGATTTGTTCAGAAGTAGCACACAGAAGACATTAGAAGATGAAAAAATGAGATACATGGTGGTTTCCATTGACTTAGGATTTTGGAGGACAATTTAAAAATGAGACCATAGTTAAAGCAGAACTCAGGATAAACTGATAAAATTCTGGGGCAACTAAAATAGTAGCTCTAATATATGCTTTTCTAGGATCACCTGACAAAAGCAAAATAGAAAAAGTCATGTTCTCAAACATAATTTCTGTCTTCAACTGCATAGACTTCTCTTTTACATGCTGAGCAACGATTGCTCTATGCTTTTAACAGAATCTCAAATGGCAACGAGAAAATCTGATATACTATCATCACATTAGTACAGTCTATTGAGTGAAAACTTTCAAAATTATCAAGTGCAACCATCACAGACAGAAGGTAATTTTCTTCTTACTTAGGACTCTTGCCAGGGCCCCCTTCATATCTCTGTTCCTCAGGCTGTAGATGAAAGGGTTCAACATGGGAGTCACCACTGTATACATCATAGCCATGACAGTCTCCTTCACAGTAGAGTTATTAGCTGTTGGGCACAAATAGAGACCAATGATTGTCCCATAGAATAGTGACACCACAGACAGGTGGGACCCACAAGTGGAGAAGGCTTTACGGATGCCTCGAACAGAAGGTACCTTAAGAATGGAGGTGACAACTCGTGCATAGGATACAGTGATAAGTAGGAATGGAATGACAATAACAAGCCCTCCCATGATAAATATCACCAACTCATTAACATATGTGTCAGAGCAGGACAGCTTCAGCAAAGGAGATATGTCACAGAAAAAGTGGGGGATCACATTGTCCTCACAGAATGACAATCTGGCCACGAGCAGGGTGTGCAGCATGGCATGGAAGGTGGTCAGCACCCAGGACAGCAGCACCAGACTCACACAGAGCTTGGGGCTCATGATGCTGGTGTAATGAAGAGGGAAGCAGATGGCCACATAGCGGTCATAGGCCATGACCACAAGGAGGAAGCTCTCAAGGTCTGCAAAATACAGGTAGAAGTACATTTGTGTCAGGCAGCCTGCATAGGAGATGGATGGGTAGTGGCTCTGCATGTTCTGCAGCAACTTGGGCATTGTGACAGAGGAAAAGCAGAGGTCAGAGAAGGACAAGTTGCTGAGAAACAAATACATGGGTGTGTGGAGATGGGAGTCCAGACGAATGATGATGATGATGATGAGGTTTCCCAGGATGGTGATGAGGTACATGACCAGGAACAGGGTGTAGAACAGGTGCTGGTGCTCTGGGGGGATGGGCAGGCCCAGGAGGAGGAATTGGGAAATCACAGTTTGGTTTCCTTCTGTCATAATCTTTCTCCTGCACCTCTAGAGAAAAATGACATAGATTCTTGGAAATACAAATAAAAATGAACAGATTTCTAAGCTCTTTGTCTATTATTCATTTAAACCATTTGACCTCATAACTGTAATTATAAATTTGTGATCTCTACAATCACCAATAACCTCTTTTTAACATTTGTATATGTTTCTGTATTATGTCATTTCATAAATACATTTAGCTATTTGCTTCTGAGATCAAAATACATTGCTTTTTTTTGTCTTACCCGGCTATCCTACCCAGTTTTAAGTTACTCATTTATCTTAGTGTCTCTTAGACATCAATGGTCCTAAGGATTCTGAAGCTTTGTATTTTAATAATTACACACACACACACACACACGCACACACACACACACACACACACACACACACATACACACACACACACCTGTGTGTGTGTGTATGTGTGTGTGTGTGTCTTACATTGCCATTTGAAACCCAGTTTTGAAAGTCCGTGTAACCTTTAGAACTCTTGTGTCTTAGAAGTTATCGTCTCTTGGCTATGTCAAAGGCAATGTTGAAGTCCAGTAGATCCAAGTGATATCCACGGTTCCACTCTGCTCTTTCCCAGTGTGCCCTCATTCTGCTCTCAGTTCTGTAAGGTGACATTTAAGAACTGTTAAAGTCAGTGTCTGTAAGGCCTTGATCAAATCAGAAATCTACTAATTTTATTTTCTTCCTAGCACAGTCAATCTAGAAACCCTGTAGGTGCGGTTCACCTTTCCACATCATCCAGTCTTTGCCTCCATACTACACTCCCAGACTAGGCTAGCAAGTAGACACTGCCAAGAATGTATTTATAAGATTACGAGCTGTTTGGGAGCTTTCAGCCTGTGGTAATCTCCAGGACCCGAGGTATCAGTATTATCTTCAGGGCCACTCCATCTGGAGCAGGTTTCTTTGGGGTGAGCCTTCAGCAGATGTCTGCCACTTTCAGCATGAGGGTGTTTCTGCCTGTGCTGCTGGCACCCCTTCTGGGTGTGGAGCAAGTCCATTTGCTGATATGCTTCTGCACTGATCAGAAAGCAATGTAAACTGCCTGTGGCCGGTTGCATGCAAGGACACAGACAATTACTGCATCACATTATCTGCTGCTCCCGTCTTTTGGGAATGTCAACCTTGGCTATACCCTGAATAAGGGCTGCTCCCTGATCTGCCCCCATGAAAACATCCATATCAACCTCAGTGTGGCATCCGTGAATAGCTACTGCTGCCAAAGCTCTTTCTGCAATTCCAGCATAACTGGCCTCTGACTTTGTGCCAGTGTCCCACTACTGGGCCTTGGACTCCTCAGCTAGCTGGCTCTGCTGCAGCCGAGCCCCTGACTGCTCCCATGTGTTTCCCATATTGCCCCAGCTTATTATTCCCCAGGAAGAGAAGCTCAGATCCTTTCAGGTCCTAGGGGAACCTAGGTGCCTTCAGCTCTTCCTGGGTGTGTCTAGTTCTCCTCCACAGTCTCTCAGCATCAGGGTTAGGTACCAAATTCACCCATTTCTGCTCTGTTGAAATGGTACCAGCTACTCTTGCTTCCAGAGCCCATCCAATAACCCCTCTTGGGGAACCAGGGAAGGGGAAGATCTCCTTGGAGTCTCAAGAGTATCAGGGTCAGCCCTGAATCGTGTGGACACATATACCAGGATGTCTAACTCAAATGAATGTACATCTGTGTGCTCAGTGTATCCATGTGTGAATGAAGCCACTTGGATTCTGGGATGTGCAAAGAGCACCTGAAAGATTCTAGAGCAGAAGGCCATGTCTCCACCAAAACTCCTTCCCCTGGTATTACGGTACCCATGTTGTACTCAATTTAGGAGGCTTCCCATGGAGGGTTGCCACCCCTCCTGATGATGGCTCCCACACCCAGATCCAGTCAAGTTTCATCCTGCCCTCTCTGTCCACCACACTGGCTTCCTGCTGCTCTTCTAGTGCCTCAAATAATCTGTTCCTACTCATTGCAAAAAAGAGATTACAAATGTTTAAGTTGTTATATTTTGAGCAAATTAATGTGATTTGCCTCAGGAAATTAGGGAGACTTAACATTATTAACATTTCTCTTATTCAATCCAACTTTCAATATTGTCCAAATCTCCTATGTTCTCAAATGATGCGTTATTACCTGAGCAGTGCCGCACCTGAGTGAAGCTCTTCTCTGATGCTAGTCTTTAAAGTCACAATTTCTTGCTTCCAGTGTTTTACACGTGCTGCTTCACTTGCCTATAATTTCCTCCCTTCATTAGCCCCTTCACCTATGCTATCCCTATTTATCTTTTATAGATATTACACACCAGTTACTAATCAAAAAATTCTACACTTGGTGAGTTCTGCTACTGTGCTCTCACCAAATCCTATGTTTCTCCCACATGGTTCAATGCCCTGATCATGGTTCATGTAGACGTTCCACCAGATTGCACTACATGCAGGAGAGGCCAAGTCCTTCATCTTGCAGCAGGGCTGGCACATCATTGCATGGTGCTTGTGAACTACCAGGGTTCATAAATGTTTGTTGGTTGTGCTTCAGTCTGAGAAATGTTTTTTAAATGTTAAAGGCTACACACCACCACTAAATCAGAATACTCATACCAAATCTTTCCCAAGGGCTGGGTGTGGTGGCACATACCTTTAATACCAGTATTCTGGAAGCAGAGGCAGGCATATCTTTGTGAATTTGAGGCCAGTCTGGTCTACATAGAGCCCCAGACCAGCCAGGGTAATACAGCGTGACCCTGTCTCAAAACATATCTTCTCATATTGCCAATCACTAGTCTTGATCATTCAGTTAATGATCTAATCTTGACACTTGTCAATGTGACTAATGCTATTATATTTATAAAGCATACATGGTATATCTGACGTGCTGCTCTGTCCAATAATGCTGATAACTCAAAATAAAAATTTTTAGGCTTTATTCTACAATAATTCATGTATGATTAATTTATGTGTTAGCTGGTGTAGGCTCTGGTACTGATTTTGGTGAAATACTAATTCTAACATTGCAGAGAATGTAGTGTTCAATGTCATTAGCATTTGGAACAGCAGACTTGAAGTAGAGAACAATATCCCCTGTAATGTGATGAGCCTCATGCAGTCAATTGAAGGGAAGAGAAAAAAGTGCAGTCTCATGAGTAAAAATTCTGCCTCCAGACTGCCTTGTGCCTGAGTGTGCAACCTGTACTCAGCTTAGGGACTCATCTGCTGACTAGCCAGACATTTCTCAGTTCTCACTATCATGTTGTCTTAAAGCAACTTCCCAGTCCAAGAAACATATAGACATAGACACACACAGACACAGACACAGACACAGACAGACAGACAGACAGACAGACAGACAGACAGACACACACACACACTCATACACCTCACCACTTCTGTTTTCTTCAAGACAACACCAATAAACTTCAGTATGTTTTGAGAAAGAAGGCAGAGAAAGAGCTCTAGGGAAAATTGGAAGCTTTTTCTTGAAGTGCTATCAGTGAGTATTTAATGAAGCTGAGTTCACAGTTGGAACATGTGGACACTGTATGTTGACATTATAGAACGAAGACACATGTAGAGAAAAATCATGCTTCATTATATAAGGCTTTATGTCGCAATTACCTAATGTATGAATGGACTAGGTTCTGATATTGATTCTGGTAAAATACAACTTAATGGTGCTCCAAATGTAGTTTTCAATGTCATTAGCATTTAAAACAGCAGACTTGATGTAAAGTAAAAAAATAGTTTCTTAAAATGCTACTCCCCTTGCAGTATAGGACCCACGTAGAATAGGAACATATGAAGAGGTCACCAACCAGGGAACTCACCTCTGAGTGCTGTCCCTAGTGATCCAGTGAGCTTTGAATCTTCTTCAGCCATTAAATCAGCAATTCTTAATGAGAACAACACATACTTTGTCCCCTAGGAGACAGTGTGGTTTGCATTAAATAGAAACGACCTGGAAATATTTGAAAACACAGATTCTAGTTCTATAGATCACATTCTACATTGTAAATGAAACACCAGGCAATGAAACCTGGGTGCTGGAGTAGTTAGTACTTAAACTATCATTAAAAACGTATAGATTGGTGAGACCCATCAGATGAACTTAAAGTCTTTGATTGGAGGCCTGATTAAGGCTTATTAATGCTCCCCAGCAAAGTTAAAAGAAATCATTATAGTCACAGGAATGTTACGTTGATAGAGTATAATACTAGGAGAATAATTTCAAGTTATTAATAAAAGGAACCACACCATGATAAATAATTCAAATGGTACCACTAATTCAAATACATCCAGGATATGGCAAAGTCTCTGATGATAGAGAGATGACAAAGAAGGAAATGACTATACCTGAAAAATCTTCCTATAGAATATCATATGCTGCAGAATATTAAAACTCTTGGGTAGGATGGACAGTAAGACAGTGCTCATTTGCCTACTTGCCAACTCATCCAGATTATTTGAGGCCGACACACAGTCCCTGGTATGATATCATGTTTTCCTTTATTCACGATGGTCACAGGAGATGATAGTCTTTAGCCAACACCTAGATTTGCATCACCCCTTTTCTTATCTCTCCTCCTAGTTATCACTGGGCTTAAGAGGCTCTGTATCCCAGAGGAATCCAGATCCAACAACTCATTAGTGTAATCATCCAGGACCTTTCTAG